>NC_079519.1:9951441-10171507 GCF_000801105.2 Raphanus sativus
TTATTAAAATTTCATATACTGCCTAGATTAGTGGAATTACCATTATCAATTCTCTTCATAATCTCGAGAAACGGAGACAACAGAGGTTCTAAAATATTTGACCATCATCTTATGTTAGTGCTCTGAGAAACTATAAACTAAAACCAGATTTTCTTATTTTTGAAATTTTTCCAAAATCCATGGGTTAACCCTTTCTAAAATAATGAGTTTTTGGTAAATGTCCTATACACTGAAGTTTATACTCTTCACTTTTGTTTAAAAATTTTAAACCATATTAGACATTTTAATTAAGGTATTCTAAACTATCTTTCATGGTATATAGGAATTATTCAAAAAAAATTAATATTTAGTTTTACTAAAATTTCATATACTTCCTAGATTGTAGAATTAGCACTAAAAATCTTCATTATCTAGAGAAACAGAGACAACAGAGGTTCTAAACTCTTTGAACATCATCTTGTGTTAGTACTCGATGAAACTATACACTAAAACCATATTTTTATATTTTTGAAGTTTTTCAAAATCTGTTGGTTAACCCCTTCTAAAATATGTAGTTTTCGGTAAATGTTCTCTATAGTGAAGTTTATACTCTTCACTTTTGTTTAAAAATTTCAAACCACATTCTACATTTGAAATAATTTATTCCAAACTGTATTTCATGGTATATAGGAATCATTTTTATTTTTTTAATATTTTGTTTAATAAAATTTCATATACTGCTTAGATTAGTGGAATTACCATTATCAAATCTTCATAATCTAGAGAAACGGAGACAACAGAGGTTCTAAACTCTTTGATCATCATCTTATGTTAGTGCTCGATGAAACTATCTGTGGTTTAACCCCTTCTAAAATAATGAGTTTTGGGTAAATGCTCTTTTTTTACTTTTTGTAGTTTAGGTCTTGCTTCGTAGGTTCTCTCTCGATGAAACTATACACTAAAACCAGATTTTCATATTTTTGAAATTTTTCCAAAATCCGTGGGTTAACCCCTTATAATATAATGAGTTTTTGGTAAATGCTCTATATACTGAAGTTTATACTCTTCAATTTTGTTTAAAAATTTCAAAACCATATTCGACATTTGATTTAATGTATTCTAAACTATCTTTCATGGTATATAGAAATCATTCTAATATTTTTAATATTTAGTTTACTAAAATTTCATATACTGCCTAGATTAGTAGAATTAGCACTTTAAAATCTTCATTATCTAGAGAAACAGAGACAACAGAGGTTCTAAACTCTTTGACCATCATCTTATGTTAGTGCTCTGAGAAACTATACACTAAAACCAGATTTTCTTATTTTTGAAAATTTTCCAAAATCCGTGGGTTAACCCTTTCTAAAATGATGAGTTTTCGGTAAATGCTCTATATACTGAAGTTTATACTCTTAAATTTTGTTTAAAATTTTCAAACCACATTCTAAATTTGAATTAATGCTTTATAAACTATATTTCATGGTATATATGAATCATTCTAATTTTTAAAAAATTAGTTTAATGGAAAAATATATTGCCTAGATTAGTGGAATTATCATTATCAAATCTTCATAATCTAGAGAAACGGAGACAATAGAGGTTCTAAACTCTTTGACTATCATCTAATGTTAGTTCTCTGAGAAACTATAAACTAAAACCAGATTTTCTTATTTTTGATTTTTTTCCAAAATCCGTGGGTTAGCCCCTTCCAAAATAATGAGTTTTTGGTAAATGCTCTATATATTTTAGTTTATACTCTTCACTTTTGTTTAAAAATTTCAAACCATCGACATTTAAATTAATGTATTCTAAACTATCTTTCATGGTATATAGAAATCATTCAAATTTTTTTAATATTTAGTTTACTAAAATTTCATATACTGCCTAAATTAGTAGAATTAGCACTATAAAATCTTCATTATCTAGAGAAACGGAGACAACAAAGGTTCTAAAGTCTTTGACCATCATCTTATGTTAGTGCTCTGAGAAACTATAAACTAAAACCAGATTTTCTTATTTTTGAATTTTTTTCAAAATCGATGGGTTAACCTCTTCTAAAATAATGAGTTTTCGGTAAATGCTCTATATACTGAAGTTTATACTCTTCACTTATGTTTACAAATTTCAAACCACATTCTACATTTGAATTAATGTATTATAAACTATTTTTCATGGTATATATGAATCATTCTAATTTTTTAATATTTAGTTTACTTAAATTTTATATACTGCCTAGATTAGTGGAATTACCATTATCAAATCTTCATAATCTAGAGAAACAGAGACAAAAGAGGTTCTAAACTCTTTGACCATCATCTTATGTTATTGCTCGATGAAACTATTTGTGGTTTAACCTCTTCTAAAATAATGAGTTTTCGGTAAATGCTCTTTTTTTACTTTTTGTAGTTTAGGTCTTGCTTCGTAGGTTCTCTCTCTTTATGGTTAGATTTCTTTCACTTACTTCTTGTTCTCTGTTGTAATTCTATCAAAAAGTTAAAATAGTGTGAATTTAACATTTTAATCCAAAACATTGAAATAATATATTTATTTTACTAAATTAATTTACAAATAATAATTTTTATTTTATGTAAATATAAGTTTAAATTGTAATAAATTTTATGTGTGGATATAAATAGTTATATTTTTTAAAAAAAATGATCTAAAATTAAGTTAACTAAGATTATATGTTTTTATAGAAATCTAAGCACTTATTTGGGTGATAGAATGTATGAACAATTTACTTCAGTTCCATATTACTTTTGCAACGGATTGTTCTCAATTATTGATGATGGTGTCAAAATCCTCAAAACTAGTTTCAACCACTCAGAGCTCATTCATATAACAAGAATGGAGAATACCAAGGCGGAAATCTTAGTACACAGTTGAAAAAAACAACTTTCGTTTATCATTCATATGGATACATAATTATCAGTTTGGTTTGCAGAGTCTTCGTGAATCTGTTTAAGTTGATGTCAAGAAAAAAATTCAAAACTAATAACAGTATTCCTATATAATAATAAAGAATTCGACATATTTTTAACATTAAAATACAATGGGATGATTGGTTAGGGCTAAAGATTGTTGAAGTTTCATTGTACTATTTAGTCTATAGTTTTTATTCTTGTACTTGTATGTTATTTTGCTCTAAAAAAGGTATTACAACTTTTTTGTCAACAACAATTATACTAATAGGCTTATAGCCAGTACAAGAGGATTCGAAACCCTAATTCAAACCACTAATAGGCTTATCTAAACAGATATAAATTAAAAATAATACAAAGTGCCAGGAGAGATAAGATTTGAACATTTTGACATATCAAATTTTCAAATATCACTTTATTATTGGTCTTGTATTTGAAAAAAAAAAAAAAATAAGAAATAGAATTTAAATAATGAAAGAATAAAAAATCTGAACCTTCTGAGGGGTTTACCCAATAAGATTGCTCTTACTGAACAAAAAGATAACTATTACACAAACGTTAACATGTGGAGTACATGTGTTTTTTTTTTTTTTTGGTCAAGTGGAGTACATGTGTTAATCAATGAACTGGGCAGTGGGTGGTGCCTGAGAAGTTCCAAGACTCATACAATTCTTCTTATTGGCATTCAACTTTCTGATTATCCCTCTGGTCATCTTTCTAGAGATGACACATGAAAACTCTACCGCCTCTTTCGAATCTGCCTTAAAACCTGCATGCAGCGCTCGCCAGTTCTTCTGATTTGAGCTCAAAGTGACAATTGATCTTTAAACTCTGGGATAGTTCGACCAATCAAAATACAAGATCATTCATCAGGACATTTTATCACAAAACCCTGACTTTACTTAATCCGCTTCCAATTAATCAGCCTCATCCAATAACTTTGAATCTCAGCCAAGGAGAAACTTCCTAATCTCATATAATATTCTTGTTGTCTAATTCTAGTTTTAAAGACAAATCTGAAATAATTATGATATATAAAAATTTTAAAGATTAAAATGATAAACGACAAAATAGTTAAGAGTCATAAATGTGATATACAATTAATTGTAAGAATGAAAATACAAATAAAAGATGAAACTTCAAATTTGAAATTTGAAATAGTTAAACTTCATATTAAAAGTTTCACTCTACAAAATTCTAAATTTGAAATTTTGAAATTTTTTTAGAGCAAAAAAACTCTATATTTGAAGTTATAAATTTTTTTTGGAAATGCTCTAAACAGAATGAAGAGTATCTCTACTATATAAAACAAACCAATTTCAAGACTCCTAAATTGTGTCACACATGCATAAATATTCTCATCTAACCAAATTTACACGTCAGCTATCCGCGTCACTTATTATAATTCTTAATAAATACGACCCATCAGAAAAGGCCCTGATTTAAGACCAACATGAGTACAGCCAGTGGCAGAGGGAGACAATTATATTACATGGGTCAAACTGATAATATTTGCAGTTTACAAGAGGGTCAACAAGCTTAATTCTTTGAATTTTATGCAACTAGTACATGTAAAAAATTTTTTTACAAAATTTCATATGGGTCATTTGACCCACATGCTGCTGTTGTAGCTCCGCCACTGAGTACAGCTAAAACTAAATCATGGCTTGATTAAACCACTCACCTTCTTTTCATGTTCATCATCTTCAACAGGAAAGCCTACCTCCTGCCATTCCGAGTCTCCTCACCATCAAAGCCCTTAATTGCTATAATTTTCCTACGGAAACCTACCTCTTCAAATCCTCAAGCCGCACTCTCAAGCTATATATATATATATATATATACACGCTATTCACACCTCCATCTCTTCAAATTTCCTCTCTCTTTGTCTCCTCCACATTAAGATATTCAATTGTAAGCATCTCTAAAAGCGTCCGAATATTGAGAGCATGGGTGGATTTAAATTATTCATCCACCTTACTGTGTTCTCACTAAGGCTGCAAGCATCTCGATCTTTAGCCATTTGAGCTTCATTTGAAAACAACTTAAGAGCTTGTGCAAGGGTACGACTCTTCTTATATGCTACGTCCTGAGATCTTTCTATCTCATTCAGCTCAAAATGATATTAACACAACCATTAGAGTTAAAATGACAGAGTTATTGAAGCTGCAAACCAACAAGGAAAAACAAACACAGGTACGGTTATGCAATTTCACGAGTTCTGGCTGTTTGGTCTTTTGTCAATACTTTGTTGTTCTTTCCAGAATTTTAATGTTCAGAAACTAAGCATTACAACTAAGGAAAAAATCTGTTGATGTAAAGATGTCCGCCCTGAAGTAGTCGCTGACGTAGTTGCTGAAGCAGACGTCGTAGTGAGTGGTGAAGACCATGTGGAGTCGAGATGCTGAGCGGGAGTCGTGCAGACTTGGAGAGCAAGAGAGTATCTTGGAGAAAAGGCAAAAAGGAATAAACTTGAGGAGCAAGTTTATGACTTAAAGGAAGAGGAATAAGTGCATTCCAAGAAAAGGAAAGTTGCACTTATTGATATGGAAGATGTCCATATTGTGGTTCCTTGGAGACTAGGGTTTCGGGAACGTGGAGTTAGTATAAGATAGCTATGTGGTCGTCTGTAGAGAGACAGAGACACAGAGGCTGATCTTATAGAGAGAGAAGCGCTTGGAAGTGTTCTTGGTCGTGCTGAAGCAGGGGCTGAAGTACTTGACGTTGGAGAGACATAAGCGGGTAGCTTAGGAATTGTTCAGTAGCAGCTGTTAGGGTGTTAACAGGCTAGCGAGGCTGATTAAGCAGAACTTGTAATAGGGTTTACAAGGCAATTTCTAATAAAGCTATTGGTGTGTGCTTGTGTATTTTATCTCTCTGATTTACCTTCTGCAGTACTATTGTTTGTGTCGTCTTTGCACTTACAAGTGGTATCAGAGCGGGGCTCGATAGAGTTAACGACTTAGTTTCGAGTAGATCAAGGTGAAGATGGACACGGTTATTTCTGTGCAGAAGGCAATCGTGTTGAAAGCGGACCAGTATGGTCATTGGAAGGCTCGCATGAAGCAGTTGATTCGAGGAATCAATGAAGATGCGTGGACAGCTGTGGAGACTGGTTGGGAGGAGCCCACCATAGTCACAACAGATGGGAAGAAGCCTAAGCCAAAGGAGGATTGGTCAGAGGCAGAGCGCAATGCATCAAAATTTAATGCAAAGGCGCTTTCGACGATTTTCGGAGCTGTTGAAGTAGAGCAGTTCCAGCTGATTCAGGGGAGTACTACAGCTAAAGAGGCGTGGGAGATCCTGCTGAATTCGTTTGAAGGAGATGACAGTGTCAAGAGGACACGTTTGGATCATCTTGGGTCGCAGTTTGAGAATCTGAAGTGGTCAGATGCGGATACGGTGGCAAGCTTCAGTGCCAAACTCAGTGCTATGGCGCATGAAGCATGTGTACTTGGAAAGAAGTACAAGGAGAAGAAGCTGGTGAAGAAGTTGCTACGCTGTCTTCCAGCAAGGTTTGGAGCTCAGAAGGCGGTCCTAAATATGACTGCAAACACGGATGAGCTCAAGTTTGACAAGGTTGTGGGTATGCTGAAGGCGGAAGAGATGGAGACAGGCAGTGGCTCGGTGTCTACATCAGGAGGTACGCCAGGGAGTATAGCCCTTGTAGCTGAGAAAGAAGTTGATAGACTTCGGAAGGTTGAAGATGCCTTGGGGTGGATAGTCAGGAATCTTGTAAAGAGGATGAATCACCCTGAGGAGATGAAACAATATGGTCGCCAGGGAGGTGATCGTGGGAATGGCATAAGGAGAGGAAATCTCAAGTGCTACGAGTGTGAAGGAGTTGGTCATATAAGGGCTAACTGTCCGTTGGTACAACGAAGAGAGCTCAAGTGCTCTGAGTGTAGAGGTGTTGGACACACACGGCGTGAATGTCCAAACTCAAAGAAGGGTAAAGGTAGTCCATTGCAGTCGTCTGATGAGTCAGAGTCTGAAGAAGATGGAAAGGTGAACCTTGTTGCATTTGGTGCACGCAAGGAGGGATCTAGTGAATCCTCTGGTTCAGATCTCAGCACAGATGATGAGGAGTATCACGTGCTGCTTAACAAGTGGTTGAGGGTCAAGTATCAGAATCTGAGATTGGAGGATATGGTTCTGAAGCAGAACGAGCTGCTTGAAGAACTTCGTGAAGAACTTGCGGCTGTGAATGAGAAATATGAGTCTCTTGAGCAGAAGGTTAGCAAGGTGAAGAAAGTTGCTACTGGAGAAGTACAACAGAAGGGGCTGTCACATTTCGTGCATGGGAGCACATCAAAAAGTGGAGCCAAAGAAGCTTGTCAGGAAGTACGTCGGGACGTGCAACAAGGAGTACGGCAGGAAGTTCTACAGCGCGGGGCTGTGAGTAACAAGCCGAAAGTGGTACGTCAGTGCAGCAACATGAAGGTCAGACAGGGGGTTCTGAAGCATGGGTGTGCAGCTGGTACGAGGAAGGAGGTTGATCGGTGCATCAACAACTGTGTCAGGCCAAAGAAGAAGCAACATAGGATGTGCTGCTGGTTCTGTGGGAAGGTTGGACACAAGAAGGTGGAGTGTTTTGCTCGTGAGAAGAGTAGAAACATGGCCAAGAGGGTGAACAAGGCGTTCACTAAACCCAAGAGGGTTGAAGAGGTGTCTGTAGCCAAGAGTGGCTCACTTGATGAGATCAAGGAAGAGACATCAGAAGATAGATGCAGCTCTGGTAGGAGTGATCTTGAGGAAGATCAAGAAGCATCAAGTCTGAAGCTAGGACACGGAGTTGTCCATAGCACAAAGGGGAAGGAGATCGAAGTGCGTCAGAAAGTGATGCGAGAGGATCTTCAGGAGGGTGATAGCGAAATCACTCCAAGACAATAGCAACGGGTGCAGAGGGCACTCGGGGTGGTTGAGAAGAGGCTCATGGTCAAGGAGACGATGCATGAAGGAAGCCTGGTCCTCAACAGAAGTGAGTCGAGAGGTAGCTCGACAGGTGCGTCAGATCGTGATGCAGTAAGTGTAATCTATTCCGCTGCAGCAGAGGCTGTATCATGATTACGCATGGAGTAGCAGACGGGTGTGTCTGTAAGGCTTGACATCTAAGCATCTGTTTTAGCTTAGTATGCAATCAAGCATGAGGAGAATGGTGACGTTCTGGTCCAAGGAGTACATATCTCATGGGGGAGAAGAGCATAGTGATGGACGTCCTGAAGTAGATGATGCTTGTCTTATGGGGGAGAAAAGCACAATTGGCGTGGAAGTTTCCAGGTGGGGAACGTGGTTGTTGAACCAGAAGAAGGTTGTGCTTGATCGGCACACAAAGCTAAAAGGGGGAGATTGTTGATGTAAAGATGTCCGCCCTGAAGTAGTCGCTGACGTAGTTGCTGAAGCAGACGTCGTAGTGAGTGGTGAAGACCATGTGGAGTCGAGATGCTGAGCGGGAGTCGTGCAGACTTGGAGAGCAAGAGAGTATCTTGGAGAAAAGGCAAAAAGGAATAAACTTGAGGAGCAAGTTTATGACTTAAAGAAAGAGGAATAAGTGCATTCCAAGAAAAGGAAAGTTGCACTTATTGATATGGAAGATGTCCATATTGTGGTTCCTTGGAGACTAGGGTTTCGGGAACGTGGAGTTAGTATAAGATAGCTATGTGGTCGTCTGTAGAGAGACAGAAGAGGCTGATCTTATAGAGAGAGAGAGAAGCGCTTGGAAGTGTTCTGGGTCGTGCTGAAGCAGGGGCTGAAGTACTTGACGTTGGAGAGACATAAGCGGGTAGCTTAGGAATTGTTCAGTAGCAGCTGTTAGGGTGTTAACAGGCTAGCGAGGCTGATTAAGCAGAACTTGTAATAGGGTTTACAAGGCAATTTCTAATAAAGCTATTGGTGTGTACTTGTGTATTTTATCTCTCTGATTTACCTTCTGCAGTACTATTGTTTGTATCGTCTTTGCACTTACAAAATCCATTATCTGCAATGGCTCCATGAGTCCATAGGATTGCGAAAAAGTGTTTCACAGTGTGAAATTCAGATTTAGCAATATGCAATTAACAATAAATTAAGATATTTCACTGATTGGATATATTATATGATGGGTTCATGTCATGTTGATCATCAATTGGATACTCATTCATACACATAAATAAAGAAAAATGAGTATCTAACATCTACCATTTATATTGACACCTGTTTTTTATCATCATAATGACACTTGGTTCTGTGCAGTTCCTTATTTATCTTACTCGCTGAAAGCTATAAAGTGTAGAGAAAATGGACAGCTGAAAAAAAAAAAGAGTCCTAGATGTGAGTTGGAGTTCAATACGAATCAGTTTATATGGGAATAAAATATTTGTGAAATACTTTGGGGTATTTGTACCTATGGGAAAAATGGATGTCATGTATTTTTTTTTTTGGGCAAATTTTTTTTGGGGCAAATGGATGTCATGTATTTAATGCCAACTTTTGAAAGTGTATTTGCTTCCTTAGTTATATATGTTAATTCAATTTTTTTTTTTTTTGCAAAATTCAATTTTATATTGCAACTCTTACTTTTCTTTAAACAAGTTAGCTAGATCAATTCATACCATGTTTGGATTTTTTTAACTGAAACCTATATCAAACACTAAAATATATATAAATAAACTCAGTGGTTGTGGTCGTGAATTATTATTAAAATCTATACATTAATTGTCTGTATTGTGGAGAGGATAGAAACAAAATCGCTTTACATTTGGAAAAAATATATTTTTCACAAAATAATAAAAAATACAATATTCAATATATCTGAATAAATAATATTTACAACCGCATTTAGTGTAAATAATATAATAAACCAAAAAGTTAACCAGTAAGAGTTAAAATACTTTGACACATGTATTATTTAACATAATTAGTATTTTACGACTATAAGATCTTTAAACCAGAACTATAGGGTGATGGATTTAAATTATTCACATAGCTAGGATGTTACTAATACTACTATATATTCATCAAAAACAGATAATTATTTACTGATGCTAATTTGATTTAAAACCCAAAAATTTAAATAAGATAACCAAAAGGACATCGTTGGATGATTTGAATCACCATATACGATACTTTACAAAAATCAACAAATGGCAGGAAAGTTATTGTTCTTTCCAATACCACAAATCATATTTTACTTCAACAAAAAAAAGTACACATAATTAAAACCTTCAGAATAGAAAAAACAAAAATTAACTTCTAGAAATACAAAAGTGAATGGGACCATTTGGGCTTTTGATGGGTTAACAATCCGATAACCAGGCTTTTAATAGTCAACATTGGATACAGCAGGGGAGTCTGTCGATCGTCTTCTTCAACCCAACAACTGTAAGAAACTTTCGTCTTTCGATTTGATTTGATCCGATTCCTCTTTCCGTCTCCGATCGAATTGAAGGTACATAACTAAACTATTCAAGTAGTTCAATTCGAATCTAACTTTGTGGATCTCGATCGTTGTGAGATTTGGTCTCTTTCTTTGATTACTTTCGTAAGATTAGGGTTTATTTCTATCATCATCGCTTTATTCTAATTTAGACAAGCTAGAAATGCAACTGATTCTGTTGCGTTTTAATTGACTCTGGAACAGGTTGCTGTGATTAAGATCGAATCTTCTCATCATGGTAATAATACTTGTTTTCCTTCAAAATTCGTCCCTTTGTTCCCCTGGTCCTGTAATATTGTATTCAAGCTTTAAACACTGGGATTGATTTATGACAGAACTATCTTCTTGGAGCTTTCAAGCCGGCGTGTAATGTTTCAATCACCTTCACTGATGGGAAGAATCGTAAACAGGTATCCCTCTTTAAGGTTATTGATAAACATGACTTAGATTAGAGGTTGTCTTAATATCCTTCCTACTTGATGATCTCGCTAGGTTCCCATTAAGAAAGATAATGGACAGACGGTTATGAACCCGCTTTTCCAGAGTCAAGAAACCATTGCTGGCAAGGTAACTTCCGTTTTGTTGTCATCAGGAGTTGATTCTTCCTTGACACATATCGCTTTTTTTTTAGGTTATTATTGAGCCATATCAAGGGAAAAAGGTGGAGCACAATGGTGTTAAAGTTGAGCTTCTTGGTCAAATAGGTCTCTGCACTTTCTCTCAGTTTTTCTATCTTGTTTCCAACTCATTTCCTATGAATGTATGTGCTAATGATATTTGTGTGTTTCATTTGTACAGAAATGTACTTTGACAGAGGGAACTTCTACGACTTCACTTCCTTGGGTGAGTCAAAACTTTGGATTCTATTATGACAATGGTTATGTTCGTAGTCCCTTTGTTATTATTAACTGATCGATCCTACCTATCTTTGCTGTTCCTATATCAGTGCGTGAGCTTGATGTACCGGGAGAGATATATGAAAAGAAGGCTTACCCTTTTGAGTTTTCGACTGTTGAGATGCCACATGAGACATACAATGGCGTAAATGTGCGACTAAGGTATATATCATATTATTTCTGTAACCTCTAAAGTTCCTAATGTTGCATATTATACTTGGTCTCTGTTTATCTTCAGGTATGTCCTCAAAGTAACAGTTACACGTGGCTATGGGGGAAGCATCGTGGAGTATCAGGACTTTGTGGTATATTTCTTCATTTTTTCTTTTGCGTCTTTGTGACACATATTAGTATTTAAGCTAAACTTACAGCTTCTTCTATTTTTCCTTATGAATTTGATACAGGTCCGTAACTATTCTCCACTACCTCCAATCAACAACAGCATCAAGGTGAGTCCATCCTGGTTCCTTATCGCTCTTGCTTTTGATACTGAATCCATTTTTCTCTTAAAGCCTGTTTTACCTCTGAAATACTGAAATCACATGACTGCTGCTCTTATTCTTATTCTTCCCACATTCTTATTAGCATTAGATATGTTGTACAGATGGAAGTTGGAATCGAGGACTGCCTGCATATCGAGTTTGAGTACAACAAAAGCAAGTAAGTCAAACTCATTTTCATTAATTCGAGAGCTGGAATGATAAGGGGAAAAAAAAAACACCAGCTGCTAACCCACTATCCTCTGGATGCAGGTACCACCTGAAAGATGTTATCCTTGGGAAGATATATTTTCTTCTGGTGAGAATCAAGATAAAGAATATGGATCTTGAGATCAGAAGGCGAGAATCAACAGGAGCAGGAGCTAATACTCACGTCGAGACAGAAACACTAGCCAAATTTGAGTTAATGGATGGCGCTCCCGTTAGAGGTATATCCCAAATTTATACTTCATCGTCATATGTTCGCAAACAAACTTTTACCCTTTAGCTACCGAGTAAGCATTGAGACAATGCGCAGGTGAATCGATACCTGTAAGACTGTTCTTGACACCATACGATCTGACACCAACACTTACGAACATAAACAACAAATTCAGCGTTAAGTATTATCTGAATCTTGTTCTGGTGGACGAGGAGGATCGCCGTTACTTCAAGCAGCAAGAAATCACGCTGTACAGGCTCAAGGAGGAGACATCTTGATGTTAACAAAAGGGGAAGAGAGAAATGATAAATTTTCAGAACTTTGTAAAGTTTTTTTTCTGTATGCAATTGGTTTGAGGACTTGGAGTGATGAAAAGTTAAATCATGTAGTTTGTTCAACGACCATAATGTTGTTTGCTTCGTATTGAGTCATACGACTTCTATTCTCTTTGTTTTTGGAACACAGACTTTTATTCTCTTCTTTTATGTGTTCCCTTCCATAATTTTACGCCAAGTACAAACTGTTTATTGAAACTCAGTTCTGTTGAGGATTTGAATTCCTATCATCTATATATGTATTCAACTTTCAACGGAAGAATCTAATTAAGTACATTGTTAATATGTTGTAAAACGAATTTAAAAGAATATTTATATTAGCTTAGTCAATGATCCTAAATGTTTCATCTACGAAGCGTTTATCTTAAGTTATATAGAATGGTTCACCTAGGAAGGTTTTAGACTAATCTCTGTATGTGAAAAAATGAAACGAATCCAAAAACTCAGATCTAACTCGAACGAATGTGATATAGATAATTTGAATAGATTTTGTTTTATAAGTATTTTAGATAATTGTTTTTATCCAACCAAATTTAAACTCGAATGGATACCAAAAGAAACTAGAAAATTCAAAAGCTATAAAAAAAATTCCATACCCAAACTCCATTCCAAATAAATTCCCAAAAATATTCAAAAATCTGAGTATCTAAATTTTAGTGATAAACTAGATTGAAGGAATATGTGTATAATCTGAAACTTATGATGGGACTTGAGTCCAATATACCCTCTTGGGCCGGGGGAAGGAAGGGGGGAGATGCACAAAATCAAGTTTTCAGTTTTGTTAGAACTTATCATTAATGCAAATTTTATCAGTGCCATGTGTTCTTAGCACTATTAGTAGAATCTTAACCATATAATGTTAAGCTAGATGTACTTCATACTGTGGAAGCACCGTGGCCTAGTGGTCAAGGTTTAAAGGTTTTTACACCCAAGTCTGGGGTTCGAATCTCAGGCGACGCAATTTCTACACTAGGAGGTATGGGTTTCAATTCCCGGAAAAGGCGAATTATGCAGAATATTGGAAACAAGTCTTGTAAGGGATCTTCAGCATGACGCAAGGAATACTGTCAGGAATGAATCTCATAGGGCGGCTCAGGATGATGCAGTCATACATGAATTCTTATAAGGTAGGTAGAATTGTCAGCTGTAATATCGTCTATGTAATGTTTGTCATTGTTTCTAATATCATAATAAACCCGACAAAAAAAAAGATGGACTTCACACTTAAAACCAATTGGTGATAAGTGGGATGGCCCAACCATCTTATATATTACTAAGGATCCCTACCGATGTGGGACAACTATGTGTCTAATACGCCCCCTCGAGATGATGGCTCTTTGAGTGTCAATCTCGGAATGTTCGGGCAAGGATCGATGAACCAACTTTGGGCCAGATCGATGAGGATCGGGTTGGACTGCGTGGATCGGGCTCTGATACCATGTTAAGCTAGATGGACTTCACACTTAAAACTAATTGGTGATTAGTGGAGAGGCTCATCTATCTTATATATTATTAAGGATCCTTTCCAACTACCGATGTGGGACACTTTGTGTCTAATACGCCCCCTCGAGATGATGGCTCTTTGAGCGTCGATCTCGGAATGTTCGGGCAAAGATCGATGGGCCAACTTTGGGCCAGATCGATGTGGATCGGGTTGGATTGCATGGATCGGGCTCTGATACCATGTTAAGCTAGATGGGCTTCACACTTAAAACCAATTGGTGTTTAGTGGAGTGGCTCATCTATCTTATATATTAAGAAGGATCCCTTCCAATACCCGACGTGGGACTTATGTCCCTAATACGCCCCCTCGAGATGATGGCTCTTTGAGCGTCAATCTCAGAATGTTTGGGCAAGGATCGATGGGCCGACTTTGGGCTGGATCGATAATGGATCGGGTTGGATTGTTCGGATCGGGCTCTGATACCATGTTAAGTTAGATGGACTTCACACTTAAAACCAATTGGTGATAAGTGGGGTGGCCCAACCATCTTATATATTACTAAGAATCCCTTTCAACTACCGATGTGGGATAACTATGTGTCTAATATATAAGAATTGTCTAACCCACTTTACGAAGGAATATGTGTATAATCTGAAACTTATGATGGGACTTGAGTCCAAAATACTCTCTTGGGCGGGGGGAAGGAAGGGGGGAGATGCACAAAATCAAGTTTTCAGTTTTGTTAGAAATGTCTGGGGACCTACTTATTAATGCAAATTTTATCAGTGCCATGTATTCTTAGCACTATTAGTAGAATCTTAACCATATAATAGTTGTCTAACCCACCTTACTATAGATGTTCAGATGTGTACAGAACAATGGATAAAAGGTGACATCAAGTTTTGTAAAAGTTCTCCCACAAATGAGTATATACGAGCTGAAATTAAAATGCTAGATAAATGTATATTTTTATTTAGCTTAATTATTCTTCCATTATATTTGTTGAGTTGTGTACTTTATATGACTTTTTATATCTTTGTTTGTCTTTATCAAAATTTGAGTACAAAAGTTGAAGACTACTGTAGTTTTGGTTTCAAGATTTCATTGAAATTTGGAGGTTTCTGTTTTTGACTGAGATTGAAAACTTGTTCTTTTCGTTTGAGGTTTTTATAAGTTGACAATTGCATTTTAAATTTAATTTTGAATAAGTTTGATTTTAAGTTTACACGATGTTGTTTTATTTTTAGTTTAAATAATGTGTCATTCTTTTAAAGGTTCTAAATTTCTAATCATAACCACCAGTTCTAAATCATGTCACCAAAATCCTTTACTAATGGCAATTGTTTATATTAGCCAAGTTTATGAACTACCATGAGTCCTTTCGTGTTATATACAAATATTTGCGTAGCCGAAATCGAATTAGATTAGAACTGGATACGAATCGGAAATGGGTTCAACCGAATTTTTGATTTATTATTATACCTGAATCGAACGTGAGAAAACTATGACCTAATTTAAATCAAACTTAATATTGGAAAGCCTAAATTTCATAATCCAAAATCTCAAAACCCGATTGAACCGGAAGGAAACCCGATTGGGTACCGAATGCACATGCCTACTTTGTATTATTAAAGTTGTCGTAGAGTTCTGTACATAACAACTAAGAGAAGAATAAACAAAGAGAAAAATAAACAACAAGCCTAGAATTTTTATCTAACTGTGACATGGTCAGAAAACAGGACAACCATGCGTTATTACGCCTTTAGCAGTAGGACAAGATGCGAGGCCACAGTTCGTGCTATCATCAGCGTTTCCCCACCACGCCAGTCCAATTCCACTGCGTCCTAACGCCAGGAAAATCAGTATTGTCATAAACGCAGTTCCCGCGTCCAAACCGCCCGACAAAACGTAATTGTACTTTGTCCACCACTCTCTCTTGTACTTAAACACAAAGTGTCCGAATATAAATGCCACGAGGCACCAGCTCGTGAAATTAACCGCCATCGCAGGTGGCATCATCGAGGTTGCTCCTAAAATAACCGGGAAGTGTATATTTGAGATCCATTTTTGAGCTGGAAACGCTTTGGTCGCTAGCCAGACGAAGAAAGGAGTGATTGCGCCTACGAGGAAGAACCAGTTTATGGCTGAGTATTCTCCCAAGTCACCGAACATTCTACGTGGTCCTACAAGTCCCCAAATAACTGATGCATCGAAGAAGACACGATCCATCGGGCATGTCCATTGACTGTCGTCTGGAAGCTTAGATTTGTCACATAAATGAGGAATGTCTACCATTAACCACCAAGCAGTTCCTGTGTATACTAGCACAGCCACAAGCGTCCCAACCACCTGAAATAATCTTGTCTTACTAATTCTATTTTTTAACAAATAAATAATTAGTAGATCAGTTAGTGACCTGTGCCATGTACATGCTTCTAGGAGGGATCTTCATGTAGAGGCCGAGTTTGAAGTCTTGGATGAATGTTAGAGCCTGAGTCATGCTGATGTATCCATACACTTTGAAGCACATGTTTGCAACCGGACGTTCTGGATACATGTATCCGATTACATATTCTGTGATGACGTTCAAACCCGGTGTCTAATACAATAGGAAACTTGTTACTTAAAAAAAAATAAAAAAATCAGCCTCCAAATAGTTAAGTGATACTGAATCAGACATTGATGCATATGAATATGAATTACTTTTAGTTAGTTTGTTTCCTTTTCAGTTTTCTTTTTTTTCCAGAGGAATGTTTGAGTTTTTGTTTCATAGTTTTTTTTTTGTTATAGATGGTTATATTTCAACAAAACTCATTATAAGAATAATTCATTTAACCCTAGTTATATATATTGTTTTTCAACTCTTATATAGTTTCAATAGGTACCTGATTAGTGGTGGCCATAATAACACCAATAAGAGGAGTGAAGAAGACGGCAATTGCACAAGCTAGCAACACTCCCCACCAAGGTAGCTGCACGGTAGCATTGTAGTACACAGAGATAAACACGATGAGCGCAATGTTGAGGACGAGGATCACCAAAAACCACCACATGGGAACTTCTCTGTAGTTTTTCTTCATGATCCTAGTGTGTATATCCATTTTCTTGTTCTTATTGAAAGCTCCTCTCGTTTGCTTCCATAGATCCCTAATATACAAAAAAAAAAATTGAATTACATATATAAGGCGAAGTTAGAAACTATTACCAAAAGACTGGTCCCTGGTCTATGGGAAACTACCTCGTTAAATAAAATCAAAAGTGAAAATTTGATTCTGAGGAGCTGATCATCGAGTTTAGTTACCTTCCGTTGAAGAGTAAAACATGGACAATGGTCGCGGACAAAGTGGCAAACCCAAGACCATATGTTACCGCAAAGAAAGTGCTCATATGGATTGGACCAGTCTTTGCATAGATGTCTCGGTTGAGATGGAACTTGTTATCAATGATACTCAAAACATCATAAGACGAGCCATTACCCATGAAAAGCCCACTTGAGAATATAGGAAATGTTTTGGCATGGTAAAGATTAAGCCAATAGCAAAATGGAGTGGCCACATACATTATTATCACAAAACCAATTGTTACATTGACGGTAGCGAAGATCGGGCTAGCAAGTGGACTGCCGAGGTAAGAGCCAATTGTAGCCCAATCAATACCAATTGCGCCTATACCAAGACCTTGTTCCCCTGAACCGAGTTGGTTAGCCAAAACCGATTTTGGGCTAAGCCAACAGACCCATGAGATGGAAGTTATCATTGTGAATAGATAGCCAGGTAGAATGTAGTATGCGAAGCTAGTAACAAGGACTATGATGAAGAATTGGATTCGGGTCATGCCTCCTTTTTTCTTCTTTTCCTTCTCGTGCAAGGCACTGCAGTCGTTAGTGAAGTAACTTAGCAGTTTAAGGCTAATCATGAAGATGACATTTCTATAAATGTTTATAAATTGTATTACCTGAATAAAGACACTTGAACTAGATTGCTTGGCCACCACATTTCACCGGGCTCAACAAGGTGTTTACGGAATAGACCAGCCCACCCAAACCCGAGAAACTACCAAAAAAGTGTTTTCATAGGTGAAAAAGGTACGAAAAGAATTCACCAAAAATGTAGAAAATTTCTAATCTAAGAACACGGTCCCAAAATTGTACAAGTAATCAGAGCACAAATTTCAAACCAACGCCAACTATATCCTTAAATTAGACAAACACTGAGTTTAATAGCTTAAGAAGTTTAGGAAACAAGTGTTTTTAGTTTTAACTATGGTTAAATGATTCTTTATCTATCCATATATCCAAGAATATTTGACCTGGCTTTTAGAATATAAATCCCTGCCTACTTGAACGAAACTAAAGAAACCAACTAGCTTTTTTGACAACATAAACAACAACTAACTATATATTATATATAAAACATCTTTTTAAGAAAATTATTTTTAAAAAAATGGAAATTAACAAAAGAAAACTATAAACTATTTTAGACTGATCAAAGATGAAAGTTCTTACCCAAGAACAAAAAAAGCATATAGTGACTTTCTAATTTTTAAACAACTATATTGTAAATGTAAATTTTTTTAACCAAATGTAAAAGTAAATATTCTTCCTCAGATCAAAGAATTATTGCATGTTTAAATTAGGGCACAGACGTATCAATACCTGAGTAGTGATCATAATGAGAAAAGCCGGTAGAAATGGAAGAGATCTCTTATAATAAAGCTTAATAGCACTAAGAATATGAGTCGCATAAACCGTTCCTGCTCCAGAATTAGCGAAAATTGTAATCATAACATGTTCCTTGACATTAAACGGTCCAGGATTCATGTTGAACTCCCACCTTGATCCCTCCAAGTACTTCTTATTTGGAAGGACTCGAGCCATCAGATGACCGAGCGGCACGACCGCTATCTGAGCCGAGATTCCTGTAATGGTCAACGGCATCTGTCTGTACCAGAAAAACTGGTTCACAAACGATAGTATGATACACGCGGCAAGACCTAAAACCCACATTCTAAATGTGAGAACCGGTAACGTCGGATCGTCGGTTTTTGGAACTGTTAGCTCAACCTCCTCCACCGCGCACCGGTCTAGCTCATCCACGGCTTCTATTTCCATGGTTCCGGTCGAGTGCTCTACAATCTCGGCCATTGAAAAAGATATGAGAGCTGTTTTTGGAGGTATGGTGAATCCTTATAAGCTTAAAGGTGAAATAAGAACTTGATTCTGTAGAGATTCTCGCTGTTGAATCTTTCTACTAAGCACTTCTTTATCCGTATAGTTCTGCTAACAGATATATTATCGAAAATGGCATTTTAAACAGAATTAAGAAGGATTATCCTCTACAAACAAATCAACGAAATAAGTGCCTTCTCTCTAGGGTCTTTCAGTTGAACTAATAAAAACTTTGTTTTAGTTTTTTTTTGTCAAATAAAACTTTGTTTATTTAAATTTTCACTATTAATTAAAAATGGAAAATTTTAAATCTCGAGAGTGTTTAAAAGCGCAACTACCAATCAGTCGTACTCCTATCTATGTTTTCGAAAAAAGTCGTCATCCACGTATGTTGGCAGCCTTGTCAAAAGTAATGCCTATTTGTAGCATTTAAAATTGTTGCACTATGTATATGATAACGTAGTTACCCTGCTAATTCTAGGCTTAGATTGATTGTACGCTTGCAAACATATTTGGAGAATCTTGTAAATTTTTAATTGTACCTGTAATAGAGTACATTCATATTGTATTTGAGTAATGATTTGGACCTATTTGGAGACATCCTAAATTTTATTAAACTTTTAGAGAATTTAAGACTTTGATGATTCACTACTTTATGAAGATATATATATACATGACGATTATATTTGCACACTGCAATGTTGAAAATCTAATATAATTTTTTCAATTTTAAACTGCATTTTTGGAATTTGAACCTCATATCCCCGCTGCATTTTCTGAATTTGAACCTCTTATCCCAGCTTTTGGGTCTAACAGCAGTTTTTGTGGTCGGTAACGGTTGATAGCGTTTCAAAACAATTATATAAATTAATATAAATCGCTTC
Organism: Raphanus sativus; assembly: GCF_000801105.2. Classification (NCBI taxonomy): domain Eukaryota; kingdom Viridiplantae; phylum Streptophyta; class Magnoliopsida; order Brassicales; family Brassicaceae; genus Raphanus; species Raphanus sativus. Next base: position 9,971,406 of record NC_079519.1, read on the forward strand.
AAACTGTTTCCTCTTGAAATCAAAAGCTGATTTTATTTAGCGGTTGCGGTTGCGGATGGATAAAAAATTATAAAATTAACTTTTTAAAAATATTTTAAATTTTTAAATTAAGAACTAAAAATATAAATATTATAAATAAAAATATATACATGTTTATATATTAATTTAAATTCACAAACAGTATCATAATTTGTTTTATAAAAAAATTAAACTAGCTATTTATTAAAGAGTCATTTAGGTAGGAAGCCATAAAAGGAAAGTTATCTAGGCAATTTGGCGAAAAATTATTTATTTAGGTGGTTGGTCATATGAAGCAAAACGAATTTACATTATTCTCCTCTTTCTCTATCACTAAACATCAGCATGTGATCGTGTGTCTTTTGTCGCTGTTTAATTGAAGTTAACTTGCTTTAATCCCAGATTCATTAACCATAAATTTGTAGAAAAATTTAATGGTTAGTAATCTGTAAAACAAAATTCGTCAGTAACCATTTATTTTGGATACTAAACCATAATGGGTGTGTAAACTTTAAATCCAAATAAAAATTTTAAACTTTAAACCTTGAACTATAAACCTAAGTAAAAATTATAAACTGTAAATCTAAATATAAATTCTAAATTATAAATATTAAACCAAAATAGAAGCTCTAAATACAAATAGAAACTCTAAATTAAAAACCCAAATAAAAATTTCGAACTCTATATCTTAAATCTAAACCCAAATAGAAACCCTGATCTCTAAACCCTAAACCCAAATAAAAACTATTAACTCTAATCTCTAAACCTAGGTATAAACTCTAAACTTTAAGTCCAAATAAAAACTTCAAACTTTAAACTCTAAATCGTAAACCCAAATAGAAACTATAAACTCTAAAACCAAATATAAAACCCTAATTCTGATCCAAATATAAATTTTAAACTCTAAATTTTAAACTCAAATAGAAACTTTAAACTCTAAACCCAAATAAATTTTAAATCCAAATAAAAATTCTAAACCCTAAACTCTAAACCCAAATAAAAACTCTAAACTTTAAACCCAATAAAAACTCTAAACTCTAAACCATAATTTTTTATCTTCTAAAAATCCTAAAGTGACAAACTCAAGATAATAATGTCTTTTTCAATTTTTTTATATGAGTAATTATAATACTTTAAACGGATAAATCACTATTAATACATAAAAAGATAACAAATAAAAAGATATGTACAAGATAGTTGAAACATAATTTGGGTTAGTCTCTCTTAACCCATATCGATTTCTAAAGAAATAGAGTAAGAGAAAAAAAAACACCAGATGTGGTATTATAGGGATAATAATGTCATATAAGGAAACTCATATAGTCACTTTACGTATGTTTATCAAAGATGCAAATAATCTTCTAAACATGTCTATAGCATGCAATTGCTCTTTATTAAATTCTTTTTAAAATTAATATACATACAGATATAAATATATTTACATATATAAAACAAAAAACATATATTTTAAAAAGTTTTAACATAAATCTTCAAAAATATTAAAATTATAACTTTCAACTAATTAAAAATTAATAAATAAACATAATATTATTATTAATCATATTATATTTATAATTATTATATTTACTACAATAGTATGTTTTATATTTTTATAATACTATGATATACTTATATTAGTAATTTATTATTAAACCGTTCTACTATCTTATAATCAATTAGTCACAAACGCTAAAAGCTTGAAACCACAACCATTTGTATCCGCAAATTCCCGTCTCTACAACCGCAACTACTGTGTTTAAACCAGTCAGACTTTTAATTTTAAGAGATTCGAAACAGTTCGAAACGATTTGTAGCAGTTTATATGATTATTTTAAAACGTTATCAACCTCTATCAACCGCAAAATCGCAAAAACTGCTTGCGGGTGATAGCAGAAAAACCAGTTAGGCCCTAAGTGGTTTACATGTACAACGGAAAACATATCGTAATTCAGTTACAGAAAAAAAAAACATATCGTAATTTGTTTCACTGTTAAATTTTTCCGACAATTTGTTTTTTTTTTTTTTTTTGATAAAGGGCTTTTTAACAATTTGTTTCAAATCTGTTCTACTTTTCCGGCTGATGCCGGCCATGGGCCAAACAACTAGGAACTGGATATCTAAATTTATATGGTTTATATTTTGAGCTTTAGTTGGGCCTAACATTCAAGTACTGTATGTAATATTACGCCTCAACTCGTTTCTTGATAATCGATAGTATCTTGAATTTCTAACCATCGTTTTTCGAAAGATATGCAAAAGATTCTCAAATGTTATCCCCACAATCCACAGATGCACATATTAACCAACGAAAGTACAACAAACATTGACTTTTTCTTTTTTTTTTCTTTGCTTTATTTCTGAAATTTTAGTACGGTGAAAGTTTATGTTAGGTCCACATATTACAAAGTGGGACCAATAAATGATCGAAAAGAAAGACAGTTGCTGCGATAATGGCTCAGATTTCAGATTGAGGAAGGAGAGGTTTTTTAATCAGGACAGCTAGATCGTGCCCACACCGTGACAGTGGTGGTCCTCTGAGCAGGCTGCAATTACCTCTCATTAATTCAGAAACACCCCAAATGGGTTTTAATTAAGATGGACCAATATACAGAGCCCATAAGGGATGTGACCACTACTTTCTATCTCTCCTTTTTAATCATATGAGAAAATTCTTTAAAAAAACAGGATCATAAAGAATGTTTGTTTTACTGTACAACGAAGGTTTTCTTTTGTGTTCGAAAATGCCAGTTTAAAATCATGAGATTAGATGGGTTTAAGAGTATATCTCGTACAGAATGTTTCTTTATGATAATTGTCCAATCCTCTCCAGTTGAAACTTCTTTTGTTTTTTTCTCGTTTTGTCTATCGAATTGTTTAATTTTAAATAAGTTTAGAATCAATTTGAAGTGTAAAACATGCTTTACGGGTGGGATTAATCATCGATGGCTATTTGTCACTGACGACGAGTCTTCTGCATCATATATAGCTAGAATAGTATTGAATTTATCCTCAGTCCCTCTGCGTGGTGGTATATATATATTGAATGATTGTGTTGATGCATATGAAAATTATTACAGTTAAAAGTGCCTCCAACTTTTATTAATACCATTTTTATAATATCTTACCCTTACCTATTAAAAACATTTTGCTATAGAGGCACATAGTTTTGAAGAATTGCTTAACCGATCTAGCCATAACAACAAGAGTTGATGATAATCATTTTAAGATAAACTTGAGAAAATTTCAGGTACTAATCAAACTCTCGGAATCAAATGAAAAGTAGAGAGATTTGTTCATTTTGATAATCATGTTCGTGGGCAATTTAAGCCAAAGTGTTGATGAGATGTTTTTTCCAATCTATACTCCAACCTTATTTATTTTCATAAATTAATCTCTCAAGTAACTTAGTACATGTATGGACATAAGAATAATCTTGTTATTTTCAAACAACATATAAATATCTATAGTTGTAAAATAACAACATTATAAAAGAACTGATCATTGGACTATATGATGGAAAAAATTGGACCAAAATCATGTATATATAATTAGGGATAGGCATCATTACTCGATACTCGCCTTATACCCGTTACTTGACATATATTCGCCTTAAAAATTCAAGTACTTGACATTGCCAAATCAAGTAACAAGTCGACAAATTTCATTAGTCGCAAAGACAAGTATCAAGTAGCATTTTATTTTCAGTATTTGCCTCATTAATTGTTACTCGATACTCATTCTATAAAATACTCGTTACTTACTAAATAATAATTGTTACTTGCAAAATAATACTTGTCTTGTTTTTGATATTAGTTTAATAAACAAGACAACTATTACGGTTAAAACTTGCTTTTTCATAATATGCATAAATATTTTCTTTAAAGTAATTTTCATGTTTTTAGTAGAATAAATAAGCAAATTTTCATGTTCATCCTGATAGAGTATTATTTAATAAATAATACTTATATACTCAAAAATATTCGTAAATAATTTACAAGTATTCGCAAGTATCAAATAATAAAACAGAATAAGTAAATTGCAAGTAATTTATTTTTGATAAAATACTCGAGATAGCAAGTACTTTTTTAACTTCGTGCGAGACAAAAAAAAAAATTTAAATCATTTCTATAAATGTCGTGAAAGTTAACTTGAATGATTCTTAAATTAGGCAGGTTTCTTGGTTCGACAGCGATCACAAATAAGGGAAGGCTCAAAGTCCAACGAGCAGAGCACAAATATATCTGTCTTGAGTCCTTAAGTCGAGGTATGTCCCAATTAACTCCTACCGTCACAAGTCATAACAACTCGTGGTCCTTCCATGTACTCTTTTTACTTGCTCATGCATGGACCAAACCCTAGCTGGCTTTTCTCTTCGTTTCTTTTCTCCATTTAATTTCCTTAATTTCAGTAACTGTATAGAGTTTTTGTCTAGTTGTCTTGGATTTTGAGTGATGTCTTCACAATCTGAATTTATACCTAACTTCCATCAATGGGTTAAAAGTTCTTATCCGATTGTCTTCCGCAATGTCTTATATTATTTTGAAGTGTAACCTAATTTCCATCCTTGCGAGAAACTTCTTACAAAATTCAATGTAAACCTACTTTCCATTGTAGAAAATGGATTGATCGATAAAGCATTCAGTTTATATTGGATTAATCGATCAATTCTAACAATTTAAGTTGTCTACGTTGACGATTTATGATTATTATTTCTAATTTTTCATGATTATATACACATAATGTTTTTACTGGTACTATACACATACTTGTTATAGATGTAAATATAAGTATTAAAAGAAAAAGAAAATACATGCTTATACCTTGATGTGGTGGTATTGGTCTATAGCAAAGAACACATGAAACATATATACCAAATTTTGGAAATCTAAAAAAACATGAACGATTGGTTTAAGTGGTAAATGAGTTCCGACTCAAACTTTCGTCATCTAGATTCGATTTGTCTTGGCCATCTAACCGCGGCTTAATTGGAATGATACTTATTTGAATGCAAGATCTTCCGGAATTAGTTTTAGGGTTTAGAAATCTTATAGAATTTCACGGTTATAAGAAAATATATTTTATCAACTCAAATTAATATATCAATTCCAAACTAGAACCTTTTTCTCAAAAAAAAAAAAAAAAAAAATTCCAAACTAGAACCTTATATAGATACCCACCCTACTAGATGTTCGGGTGCATTCAGGAAAAATTTGTCAATCAAACTTAGATCATCTGAGATCAATAGTTTTGATTTAACAGAAATTACGTTAAATTAAGCTCGAAATTAGTTGCGGGTAAAAACAAAATTATTTGTGGCTACTGGCTAGGCTGTTTGGACGCTAATCACCTCCAAGGGGTCGGGTCAAACTAAAATACCTAGTAAGTTTTGGACTGCGATATTGTTGTGATAAGCTTGAAATAACTTAGAGATAAAGTTATATATTTCCTACTGAGTTATAGAATAGGAAATAGTAAAGTCATTGGTGTTTAGGAGTTATCTAAACATCCTTATCTATTGTGTTTTAGGACTTTACAATGAGTATATAAGGATATGCAAGAGTGTTGCATAACTTAAGGGTTTTGTGTTTGAGCTTAAGTTTTGAGTAAGTTTCTTAAGCTTTAATAAAGAGAGTTAGTCTTTATTATAATCTTTGATCTCTATATTTGGTATCAGAGCTTGAAGAAAGAGATGAGTGGCGAGTTGGCTAAGATGAGTGGCGAGTTAGCTACAATGAGCGAGAAGCTCAAAGAAGGTGGAACATCATCTATTAAGTGTCCTATGTTAACTGCGACAAACTATACAGTATGGGCAATAAAGATGAAGATAGCACTTGAAGTACATGAGGTTTGGGAAGCTATAGAAGTAGAAACAGATGAAGGGAAGAAGAACGTAATGGCAAAAGGCCTCTTGTTTCAGTCAATACCGGAAGCTGTTGTACTACAAATCGGTGAGATGAAGTCTGCTAAGAAAATATGGGAAGCTATCAAAGCTAGATATGTTGGTGCGGACAGAGTAAAAGAAGCTCGCTTGGCTACATTGAACAGTGAGTTCAACCGTCTAAGGATGAAAGAAACAGATACTATTGATGAGTTTGGTGGAAAGTTGACTGAATTTGCCTCAAAATCAGCTGCTCTAGGTGTGACTATGGAGGAAACAAAACTAGTGAGAAAGTTTTTGGATTCTCTTCCAAGAAAGAAATATATCTTTCTTGTAGGGTCACTAGAGCAACTTCTGGATCTCAAAACCACCACTTTTGAAGAAATCATGGGTAGACTCAAAGCATTTGAAGAGAGAGTTCGTGACGAAGAAGAATCGCAAGAAGAACAGAGTAAATTAATGTACTCAAACTCCGAGCAGCAGACGAGCCAAGCAAACCGAGAATATAACAGAGATACGAGGAACAGAGGAAGAGGACGAGTTAACTACAGGGGACGCGGAAGAGGAAGAAACTATCAACCTCGAGAGTCTTACTACCAACCTCGTGATACTTCACGCATTATGTGCTACCGCTGTGATAAACTAGGACATTATGCGTCGGACTGTCCTGACCGCTTACTTAAATTACAAGAGATACAAGAAAACGATGGCAGCGAGACACAAGGCGCAGATGAACTAATGATGCATGAGGTGGTCTATTTAAACGAGAAGAATTGTGTCCCAGATAAGTATGAAACAAACAAGGAAGCAGAGGATATATGGTATCTAGATAATGGGGCTAGCAACTGTTGGGCCCGAATATGGCCCGGTAGCTGATCTTCACTCAATAAAAGATGGTAATGGGCCGGGACAGGCCCATCGCAGGCTCGAGCCTAAAAAGAGCCGGAGGCTGAAAGCTAGGGACTCTAACTAAGGAGGTCACGACGAAGGGGAAGCTCACGTCACAACAATAAGAAGCGCAGGACCCGGTCAAAGGGAAGCTGTTGCAGATTCCACCTCAAGCGGAGAGGATCTCGGAGACCAGTTGCAAACAACCTAAAGAAGTCCAAAGCTATAAAAAGAGAAGGTGGAAGACTAAGAAGAGGATCCGATCCAACTGATATTATTACTCAACATTCATCAAACATTCTTACGATTATACTCTTGTAATCTTTATATTCATCGTGAGATACACCTTCTTGTAACCATCCCATTTTCTATTATATCAATACAAATCGAAGTTCATTCATCAAGTTCTTACGGGATTCAGCCCGCGATAATCTTTCCCTAACCTTTCCTAAACATAAAACCTGATCTAAAATCTAGGTGTGAGTTTAATCCCTCACAATTGGCGCCGTCTGTGGGGAAGAAACTACCGAATCCCTTACTCTAACTCGAGGATGAACCCTACTGATCAGACAACAACCCCGTCTGACCTTAACCTCCCGATTCAGAGCGATGGCTCACCGAATGACGGAGGCTCTAGTCTCGTAATCACAGAGCCTCAACGTGGCGACCACCGATCTGGGCAACAGCTTCCGGTTGATGCTCGAACGAGCCAAACAACAACCGGAGTTACTAACCCGAGGTCATTAGGTGGAAACACCTCCGAGCTCCCGGTTACCGAGAATCCTCAGCAGCAAGCCATTCCGAATCAAACGGAGGCTCAGCTCTCTGAGATCCGCCAGATGATGTTACAATTAGTAGACCGAGCTCAGGAAAGTGAGCGCACGATGCATCAGCTGGCTGTACGTCAACAACGATTCGAAGAGATAACTAGATCTCTAAACGCAACAACCCAACCACCGCAACGTCAAGCTCCGGGGGCCATCTTCCATGATCGATTAACCGATCCCTCATTTCCCCGAGCACGTTTAAACTTTTCCCCTGATAGCACTGCCCCTGAAGGACGCGGATCTGTTTTCCAGACACCTCATACTGGAACAGTTCCCGTATTCAATCCACCTAACGCCAGTGCTATGGGAAGTAACGTAGCGACAACCAGCTCCACACCCGGTCAGGTCTCTGACAGAAGTAATCAGTTACCTCCTCCGCCACCTGATCCTAGGTCCGGAGCAGGAATATCCTTCCCATCTGGAGGCAGAGCGTCAGCTTCGGTTTATCAAACTAGAAGCTCGGTCCCGAATGAGGACGGTTATCAAAGGATAAACTCCGATAACCCAAGAAATGTCGAGCGACTTAGCCCACTAACCACATGGGAAGATGCGCCAACTCGATTCCGTCAGGAACCTACTCATCGGGTACCTGCGAACGATCCAAATATCCTTCCATTTGAAGGACCTGAAGCTATCCGTAGATATATGGAGAGAACTCACGCAGCTCTCCAGAAATTGGGAGCTCAAGTCCATAAAGCTACGAGTTCAGCTCCCGAAATCGATAGCTTAATCGAAGAAACCCGTGGAACTCCGTTCACGGACAGAATTGCCAGCTCTCACATAAGAGATACCCGAAAAATCAGAATTCCTGAGTATGATGGGACCTCCGACCTGAAGGCCTACTTGAGAGCTTTTCGATTGGCAATTGTTAAAGCCCATTTCACTCAGGAAGAATGTGAAGCAGGTTACTGTAGAACATTCGCCGAAAATTTGGTCGGAACAGCCCTGGAGTGGTTCTCCGGCCTCGAGCCAGCCTCGATAGACAACTTTGATCAATTAACCAACGCCTTTATGAAGCAATACTCAACCCATATCCGGAAGCAAGCCTCCGAGGCCGACCTTTGGAAAGTCAGTCAAGGAATGGGAGATTCATTACGAGTCTACATTGAGAAATTCAGGGCAATAAGAACTAAGCTATCGAATCCTAACGACCTAGTCGCCATCGAGGCCCTTAGGAGAGGTCTGTTCTATAGATCGAAATTCTGGTCAGAGTTAACACTCAACGCTCCTCCAACTATCGATGACGCTCTTCATAGAGCCACCAAATATATTGCTTTGGAGGAGGAGACAGCTGCACTGGATAAACTCCACAAGAAACCACAGAATCATTCGAAAAGTGACTCCTCCGAGACTAAGGGACCTCATAAAAAGGGTAACCCTCGAAGTAATCAAACTCAGGGAGAACATTCCTACGCAATCGAGGAAGACAAGGAAGAGAAACCTGTTGCAGCTGCAAATAAAACTCCCTGGTCAAAAGGCTTCGATAAAGGCAAACATTGCTCTTATCATGATCGCGAAGGACACTCAACCGAAGAATGTTGGGACCTCCAACGCCAGCTGGCAGCTAAATTCGCAGCCGGAGAAATAAAGGGCGTGGACCTTAAAAAGCCGCCACCTTATCAGAAAAGAGGTTCCAGGGACATTTCCCCGAAACGCGAGAGGTCACCTGAGAAGGAAACCGATTCGCCACCTCCAGTTCCCAAAAAAAGAGTCGACATGATTCTTGGGAAATTCCCCCAAGGAAAAAGTTTACAAGTCGAAGCTCTCTTGAGCAAACCCTCCCATCAATCGAACCCCGACTCGAGGGTGGACTGTATCCTTGGAGGATCAGACATATGTCAAGACTCCGTCAATTCCATTAAGAATCACGTGCGGAAGGCTGTGTCTAACACTGGACCTAAGCCTCCTAATCCTGAATCCAACACTAAGATTTCTTTCTGGGAGAGCGAGACCTCAAACCTTGACAGACCTCACGATGATGCGTTGATAGTCACCCTGAACATCGCAGGATACGAGGTTCCCAAGCTCATGATAGACACAGGAAGCTCTGTCGACCTCATTTTCTATAACACCCTAAAAGGGATGGAAATAGACGACTATGAAATTATTGGCCAAAAAGCTAATCTCGTAGGCTTCTCCGGAGAAACAGCTACCTCATTGGGAACAATCAAGCTCCCAGTCATAGCTGGCGGAATAATGAAAATGACCAACTTAGTAGTCATCGATAGACCTTCCCCGTTCCACGCGATTTTGGGAAGACCTTGGATCCACAAAATGAAGGCAGTAGCCTCAACGTACCATCAGTGCGTAAAATTTCCAACACCCGAAGGGATAGCTACCATACACGGTAGCCAGAAGATATCCAGGATCTGCTATTTGGGAGGATTCGAAATCCACCAAAAATCCCCCCAATAGCAATTACAGATCCAGGAAGGTCGCGAAATGCAACAAAATATTCGAGGTCCCCCCAGGAACCTAACCGAAAAAGTTTGCATCGACGACTCAAATCCTGAAAGACAGGTGAGCATCGGGTCCGAGCTACCTCTTGAGACAAAAAAGGAGCTCATCGATTTTTTGAAAAGCAATGTCAAAACCTTTGCGTGGTCCACCAACGACATGAAAGGAATAGATCCGAACGTCACCACCCATAAGCTAAAAGTTGACCCTACTTTCAAACCGATCAAACAGAAGCGTCGTAAGCTAGGTCTCGAAAAGGCTCAAGCTGTTAACGACGAAGTTGACCGACTTACGAAAGCTGGGTCCATTCGGGAGGTACATTACCCCGACTGGTTAGCTAACCCAGTAGTGGTAAAGAAGAAAAACGGGAAGTGGAGAATCTGTGTAGATTTCACAGACCTAAACAAAGCTTGCCCTAAAGACAGCTTCCCGTTACCTCACATCGACCGCCTAGTTGAAGCAACAGCTGGCCATCGACTCCTATCCTTCATGGATGCCTTCTCAGGATATAACCAAATCATGATGGATCCTGAGGACCAGGAAAAAACTGCATTCATAACCGAACGAGGAACCTATTGTTATAAGGTTATGCCATTCGGATTAAAGAACGCAGGAGCTACCTATCAAAGGCTAGTAAATAAGATGTTTGCTGGACAACTTGGAAAAACCATGGAGGTCTATATCGACGACATGCTAGTCAAATCCTCAGCCGGGGAAGATCATATCTCCCATTTAAGGGAATGCTTCGATATCCTGAACAAGTACGATATGAAGCTCAATCCCACTAAATGTACTTTCGGGGTACCCTCAGGCGAGTTCCTAGGCTATCTCGTAACCGAAAGAGGCATTGAAGCCAACCCGCAGCAGATAGCAACCTTCCTAGAAATGCCGTCACCTAAGACGACCAGGGAGGTGCAGAGACTGACTGGACGAATCGCGGCGTTGAATCGATTCATATCCAAGTCTACCGATAAATGTCTCCCATTTTACAAGCTTCTAAGAAATAATAAGAAGTTCTTGTGGGACGAGAAATGTGAGGAAGCCTTCAAGCAATTGAAAGCTTACCTCTCCGAACCTCCGATCCTATCTAAACCAGTAGTAGGAGAGCCATTGTACCTATATCTCGCTGTATCAACTGCTGCAGTCAGCGGCGTTCTAGTACGAGAGGAACAAAACGAACAAAGACCTGTCTATTACACCAGTAAAAGTTTGATAGATGCCGAAACCAGGTACCCTGCGATGGAAAAACTAGCTCTAGCAGTCGTAACAGCTGCCAGAAAATTGCGACCTTACTTCCAATCGCATTCGATCATTGTAATGACCTCACAACCATTACGAATGATCTTGCACAGCCCCAGCCAGTCAGGGCGATTGGCTAAATGGGCCATAGAACTCAGCGAATATGATATTGAGTATAGACCTCGAGCAGCAGCGAAAGCTCAGGTCCTCGCTGACTTTATCATCGAATTGACATCCGAGCAGTTAGACTCCGAAATGGAATCTCCGAAGTGGAGCCTATACGTCGACGGAGCCTCATCGAAGCAGGGCTCCGGTATCGGTCTAAGGCTAACTTCTTCAGCAGGAGAAACCATCGAGCAGTCATATAGGCTCGGATTCAGCGCCTCAAACAACGAAGCTGAATACGAAGCACTAATCGCAGGGTTGAAGCTCGCCCTAAGCCTCGGAATCCGAGAGCTAAACGCTTATAGTGATTCACAGCTAGTAGCTAGCCAGTTTCACGGAGAATACGAAACGAGGGACGAAAGAATGGGGGCATATCTCGAAGTCGTCCAGAACCTCACTAGGCAGTTCGACAAATTCGAGCTAACGAGAATCCCACGAGGTGAGAACTCCTCAGCAGATGCATTGGCTGCTTTAGCTTCCACATCAGACCCCCTCGTAAAACGAATCATACCCGTAGAAGGAATCGAGAAACCAAGCATCGACATAGCTACTAAAGCTGAAAAAGAGAGCAAACTAAAAGCGCAACCCGAAGGTACCTGCCCTGAAGCGGTAGCTACCCAGTTTTCACAACATTTTGGTTTCCAAAAACCAGAATATGCAGCGCAAAAAAGCATACCTCCGGGAACATAATCCAAGTCACGGAAGATATTCTTCGAAATTCAGACTCCTTAGAGCCTGATCTCGAAAATACCCCCGGGGGCACCAACTCAGACCCAGTCATCTGCAGAGTTAAAACCAGAAGCCGTACAGCTCTCCAAAATTCATCTGGAGGTATTCCTCGGAATTCAGACTCCCTGGAGCCCAATCCTACCAATACCTCCGGGGGCACCACGATACCAGGTCCCGAACAGGAACCTCCCTCGTCTCTTCATAACAAAGTTGTAGGAAGAGAGGATTGGAGAATTCCAATCACGCAATACATCCTGGAGGGAAAGACTCCACCCAATAAATGGGAGGCTCGAAAGCTCAAAGCATTAAGCGCGAGATATTGCGTAACTGAATCTGTCCTCCTCAAACGAAGCATGTCCGGACCTTACCTAAAATGCGTTCATGGCCTCGTTGCTATGAGACTCATGAAGGAAATGCACGACGGTTCCTGCGGGAACCACTCTGGAGGAAGAGCTTTAGCCATCAGAATCAAAAGACAAGGATATTTCTGGCCTACCATTATTGCAGATTGTGAGGCCTATTCCTCTTCATGCGACAAATGCCAGAGGCATGCACCGATTATACACCAACCTGCGGAGAAGCTGTCTAACATATCCGCCCCTTACCCATTTATGAGATGGTCCATGGATATCGTGGGGCCACTAGTACCATCAGGAAGTGGAAAGAAGAAGCTACGCTTCCTCTTAGTCTTAACGGACTACTTCACGAAATGGATAGAGGCCGAAGCTTTCCAGCAGGTGACCAGGTTCGAGGTCGAGCAATTTGTATGGAAAGATATCGTATGTAGACACGGCGTCCCGTACGAAATCGTAACCGATAATGGAGGACAATTCATATCCCACGATTTCAAAATATTTTGTGACAAATGGAATATCCGCCTGACCTTCTCATCACCTCGCCGACCTCAAGGTAACGGACAAGCGGAGGCTGCTAATAAATCAATACTAGCAAACCTCAAGAAACGCCTCCGAACCCAGAAGGAATTCTGGTCAGAGAAGTTACTTGAAGTACTTTGGGCATGTCGAACCACCCCACGAAAAGCTACAGAAGAAACTCCTTTCTCCTTAGCATATGGGATGGAAGCCGTCGTTCCAGCCGAAACCATTGCTGGTAGCCTACGCCGGGAACTTTGTACATCCAATCCTGCAGCTAATGATCAACTCCTAACCGACAGCCTCGATCTAATCGAGGAAAGGCGGGACCGAGCTTTGATTCGCATTCAGAACTATCAGCAAGCAATGGCACGACAGTACAATTCCAAAGTCAGGCACCGACAGTTCGCTGTTGGAGACCTAGTACTTAGGAAAGTTTTCGAAGGAACCAAAGAACCAAATGCTGGGAAGTTAGGAACCAACTGGGAAGGTCCCTACCAGATCATCCACGTGGTACGACCTGGCGTCTACAAACTCCGAAATGTGCGAACTGGGGTACCTGAAATCAGATCGTGGAATGCCACGAATCTTAAGAGATATTATCATTAGGTACCTAAAATTCCCGAACTACGTTAGGCTTGATCCCTTGACTGGGTACGTAGGCAACTCCGTCATGAGTGCAGCCCCAACCTCATTTCAAACACTTCATTCACTACAATCAAAGGGGGCATATGTCTGATTAAAATCACATAGCCCGTGCAGCAAGTGTATGATCATCGTAATACAACAATTGTATGATTACTATGATACCACGTATCCAATTATCAATAAAGAAATTATTCTCGATATCTCAATTCTTTAACAAAACAGGTCCCTGCAAACATGGACCTAGGGTCCTAAAAACCCTTCGGTTTAGCTCAGGTCTCTACAAACCTGGACCTAAGGTCTTAAAATCCTTAACAATCTTAAAGGTCTTAAAATCCTTCAAGCAATATCAGGTCTCGACGAACCTGGACCTAAGGTCTTAAAATCCTTACCAAGTCTCTAAGGTCTTAAAATCCTTACCAAATCTCTAAGGTCTTAAAATCCTTACCAAATCTCTAAGGTCTTAAAATCCTTACCAAATCTCCAAGGTCTTAAAATCCTTACCAAATCCCCAAGGTCTTAAAATCCTTATCAAATCTTCGAGGTCTTAAAATCCTCACCAAACCTCAGAAGGTCTTAAAATCCTAATCAAATCTCAACGGGTCTTAAAATCCCACAAGCAAACTCAGGTTCCCAGGAAACCCCACCTAAGGTGTCCAGATTAAACTTAGGTTCCTAAAAACCCTAAGCTAATCCCAGTACTCCAAGATTTCCTCTTAAGGAACTAAAAACGACCAAAGTCCTCTAGACTTATCATAAAATTTGATTATGATCAAGTTGTCATATTTCACGATTAAAGCCAAAAACTCAAAATGAAACGAAAACCAAGTTTGAAATTAAAACAAGGGTTTAAAAGCCTCCCCAGGCTAACAAAGATGCGAAGTGCAAACAGATAAAGGTTTAAAAGCCTCCTCAGGCTATAAGTCTTGGAAACAAATGAAACAAAGCCCATCGGGCAGAAATCTTAGAAAACATGAAAAAGCCTCAGCTCTTAAACTTCTTTGTCATCCGAGCTCTTCTCAGCTCCCTTACCAGCTGGATCTTCCTCCTCAGGAACCTCCTCCTCCATCTCCTTGTCGCTACCTCCAGAGGCGGCTTCGACTGGGGCTGAGTAAGAACCCACCAATCCCAAATTAGAACCGAACTCTCCGGAAAAGGAGAGGTTAAACATATTAATCTCGAAAGTACCTGAACTCTCAGAGAGTTGGGGAAGAGGGAGCTTGCCAATCGAGAAGTCCGAAACCTGAGCCTTCTCGTACGCCGCAACAGCTTCCGGCATTAGCGCCACCAAGTTATCATACTCATCTTGAGTACTCTTAATCTCACCATCCAGTATGTCCTTCAGGAGCTCGGTGTTGGCTTGAATCTCTTGGGCATGAACCAGGAGGTCAACTTCATCTTTCTTCTTGGAGAACTTCTCCTTGACAATAACCAGAATCTTGTTGTAGGCTTCAGCTACCTCCTTCTTTCCCCTCCGGACGGCTAGCCTGACCTCAGCTTCCTTGTTCTTCTGGCTGTTCTGGGATGTGGAGATCAGCTCCTTGACTTGATACTCGGCTATCTTCCGGGCAGCATCCAAATCCCCAATCTTCCTATTCTTCACCTGGAGGTCAATCAGCTGGCTCTCGATCGTCCCTTGCTGAGCATCACACTTAGAGCCAAGCCTCATCACCTCGGCTTGGAGATCCGAGATCAGAGCCCGAGTCTGGTTGAGCTCAGTCTTATTGGCCTTGACCAACTCAGTGACCTGGGCTAATTCCTCAGCGCTAGGAGCTTTGTGTACAGCGTCCTCAAACTTGAATTGAGCTCTGTTGATAGCACCAGCCAGCTGCACAAAACGGAAAACGATTTAGCAAAATCTTCCAAAGAAAAAAGCTGAAAAAATGAAATAAACTTCATACCTGACCCATGTGATGAGCAATATCGACGTACTCATCCTTGTGCGTGAGATTAGAGATAGAGGGGAGGGAACACCCGGGACTCTTCATGTGCCTCATCAGAGTAGCCAAACCCCACGGATCGTCCAAAACCGATCTAGGCTTCGAATGAGCAAAGTTCCAGCCAACAGTTCCTCCTCTAGAGGAGGAGGAGGAGGACCTCGAAGGTCTGTCAACCTGGTCAGTTCGGGACCTCTTGTTTCTCGGAGGCTCAAACTCCGGAGGATCCCTCACTATTTGAGGATCAGCCTCAGACATCGGGACCTCGGAGGGAAGGCCGACTTCCTGAACCTTAGGCTCCGAAGAGCCAACACCTTTAGCAGGAGCAGAACCTCCTTCATCAAGAGCCTCCTTCACAGAGTCAAGGAAGGATCCTCCCTGGTTCTTGTCACTCCCTCTAGAGGAGCTGGCAGCCTTGGTCGATCTACCCCTGGAACGGAAGGAAGGTTGAATTGGCATCTTCTGTGATTGAGTCTTCGAGGAAGTACTTGCTCCAGAGGAAACTTCGAAAACGGAATCACCTTCAGAAACTAAGACATGAAAAAGATTCATCAATCGCGTGAGACAAGTTCAGGCAGTAAAAATCATGAATTAAGAATAAAAGGTTACCTTCTAAACCAGCAACCGTCACTGAATCAGGGAAGGACGCCTGGTATCGCTCAGGAAACCTAGCTGATCCGACTCTTGAAGTGGTATAAGCCCCCCAAGTGTTAGGACTATGCTGTAGCTTCCTGTAGAGAGCTCTAGTGAGTTTGCTAGATAACTTGACGGGATCTTTGATTCCTGCAAAAGGAGTCAAAAGACAATTAGCGTAACATGACAAACAAAGATAAACATGTGAGCATATCCCTAAAATCCTAACCAGAAATATCAGACCACGAGTTCCTGAGGTCACGGCCTACAGGAACCGTCGAAGGATCAATCTTGACATAAAAATACTTCCTACGCCAGTCATCATCACTGGCCGAGAACTTGAAAACGCCTAGCCCTGGACGACATGGGAGATAGTAGGCACCGCTCCCGCCATCCTTGGAGGTGCTCTCCTTTATCGAGAAGAGACTCATTAACTCAGATAGCCCAACGATAACTCCTTCTTCCTTGGCTCTAGTGATGAACCCGTTTATCACTCGGATGACCGACGGGCAAAGTTGAGGAAGAGCTAGCTGGTAATGATCTAAGAGATCCAGTAAAAGGGTAGGAAGAGGAAATCTAAGGTGGGACTTGGAGATATATTTTTCATGAACGCAGAACCAACCCTCCGGAGCGGTCTCGGGGTTCTCGTTTTCAGCACAAGCTCTAACAAGATCAGTCTTGCCGTGAGCTTGAACGGCAAGGTTGACAACGTCCTGACCCTTCAAAAGGGAAGGAAAGTGAGGACCGGAGGAAGTGCTCTTGCCGCCTTTCTTCTTCATTCTCTTAACTCGTGCTCCGATCGAGTCTTTACTCTTTTTCTTCTTGGCTTCCGCCATCTTCTCGCCAGCTTCCTGTTTGACCTTCATAATACGGGCGCCGGAGGCTGAGATCTGAACTTCGCCGGAACCTTCTTTTCGACTCATGATAGGGAAGGAGAAGAAAGATAGGAAGCAAAAGAAGAGAATCGATCTAAGGCAGAATCTCAGAGAGAAGTTCAGGATGAACTAGATTGATCGAGAAGCAGATAAAAAAAAAAGTAATGACGAAAAAATGGTAAAATAAAGGAAAGAGGGTGAATTACCTTGGAAACCGTCGAGAGGCGTGGAGGAAGTGGAGAGACAAGTAGTTAATTCTCTCAGCTTTATATCCCATCACGTCTCGAAAACCGGAAATCAAATTTCAAACTCGCTTTAATCTAAGCCATCGATTTAATCAAAAGAAATTTACAGCCGTTCGATCAGATAAAAGTAAATATGGTTGAGATAGCTAGTAATCATGATCTCAACAAGAGAATCTAGCTTGGGCGGCTAAGTTTAGCTCCCGAGAATAACGATACCTAGTCTCGAGAGCTGGGGGCAACTGTTGGGCCCGAATATGGCCCAGTAGCTGATCTTCACTCAATAAAAGATGGTAATGGGCCGGGACAGGCCCATCGCAGGCTCGAGCCTAAAAAGAGCCGGAGGCTGAAAGCTAGGGACTCTAACTAAGGAGGTCACGACGAAGGGGAAGCTCACGTCACAACAATATGAAGCGCAGGACCCGGTCAAAGGGAAGCTGTTGCAGATTCCACCTCAAGCGGAGAGGATCTCGGAGACCAGTTGCAAATAACCTAAAGAAGTCCAAAGCTATAAAAAGAGAAGGTGGAAGACTAAGAAGAGGATCCGATCCAACTGATATTATTACTCAACATTCATCAAACATTCTTACGATTATACTCTTGTAATCTTTATATTCATCGTGAGATACACCTTCTTGTAACCATCCCATTTTCTATTATATCAATACAAATCGAAGTTCATTCATCAAGTTCTTACGGGATTCAGCCCGCGATAATCTTTCCCTAACCTTTCCTAAACATAAAACCTGATCTAAAATCTAGGTGTGAGTTTAATCCCTCACAGCAACCACATGACCGGAGATAAGAGATACTTCTCTAGTCTTGATGAATTAATCACAGGAAAGGTAAAATTTGGAGATGACTCCAGAATTGATATCAAAGGGAAGGGTACTATATCATTCGTTGACATGAAGGGAGAGCCGAGAAAGATGAATGATGTCTACTTCATTCCCGACTTGAGAAGTAACATTATTAGTCTAGGACAGGCGACTGAGGCTGGGTGTGATGTGAGATTGAGAGGAAATCGATTGACAATGCATGATAGAGATGGTAAACTTCTAGTTGAAGCAAACAGAGGAAAGAACCGGTTATACAAAGTCCGGATGGGACTTAAAGAAGCAAACGTGTTGTGTCTTGCAGAGATAAGTGAGTCTATTCGTTGGCATGCAAGATTGGGACATGTCAATCTTCCTACAATGAAGGCGATGATCCAAAAGGAATTGGTGACTGGCGTCCCGAGTATAGAAGTTTCAAAAGAGATCTGTGCATCTTGCCTGCGTGGGAAGCAAACAAGAAAATCATTCCCACAGATGACTATGTATAGAGCAACAAAGAAACTTGAACTCCTACATGGCGATTTGTGTGGTCCAATAACACCAAGCACTTTTGGTGGAAGTCAGTATGTCTTTGTGATCATAGATGATCATTCTAGATATATGTGGAGCATTTTACTTGAAAGAAAAGGGGATGCATTCGAGAAGTTCAAGAAGTTAAAGGGGGTAATAGAGATGGAAACTGCAGAAAGAATCATCACCTTCAGGACAGATAGAGGTGGTGAATTTGTATCACGAGAGTTCAACTCCTTTTGTGAAGAATCGGGAATTAAAAGACACCTTACTGCTCCATATACCCCACAGCAGAACGGAGTAGTGGAGAGAAGAAATAGGACCTTGATGGAGATGACGAGGAGCTTACTAAAACATATGCATATGCCGAATTCTTTTTGGGGAGAGGCTGTTCGTCACGCGACATACCTTATCAACAGGATAGCTACACGTTCGCTTGATAACAAAACACCATATGAAGTGTACAGAGGAAGGAAACCGAATATAACACACCTAAAAGTCTTTGGTTGCATCGGCTATACAAGAACAAACAAGGGTCATTTAAAGAAGCTGGATGATCGATCTCGTACACTGGTTCATCTAGGAACTGAGCCAGGGTCTAAAGCCTATCGAATGCTGGACCCTGAAACTAGGAAGATCGTGGTGAGTAGAGATGTTATATTCGACGAGTCTAAAAGTTGGAACTGGAAATCACCAACAACAGAAACGGAGAAAGAGTTTATGGTTGCATTGGGAGAATTTGGTAATCATGGTATCCAGAAAGACGAGGAGGAGGAAGATAAAGGAGTTAAGCACATTGAAGAAAATATTGGTGAAGAAGCTGTAGCGGTAGTAGAACCCCAAAAGATGGAAGAAGAAAGTGAAGTGTTACCACTTAGAAGGAGTGAAAGACAAAGCAACAAGCCGAGCTATCTTAATGATTATGTTCTGGAAGGAGACGAAGAGTATATTATGCTTGCAGAGGAGGAAGGAGAATTGGTGCTGTTATGTTTGAACAATGAACCAAGAACGTTTGCAGAGGCAGCAGAGCTGAGAGAGTGGATCAACGCCTGTGAAGAAGAGATACACTCAATCATAAAGAACGAGGTATGGAGCTTAGTGGACCTTCCGAGTGGTGTGAAACCTATAGGTCTAAGATGGATCTTCAAGATTAAGAGAAACTCGGATGGTACTATCAATAAATACAAGGCCCGCTTAGTCGCTAAGGGATACGTGCAACAACAAGGTATAGACTATGAGGAAGTATTCGCACCAGTTGCTAGACTAGAAACTATACGACTACTCATTAGTATTGCTGCAACGAATGGATGGGAGGTTCATCATTTAGACGTTAAGACTGCGTTCTTGCACGGAGAGTTAAACGAGACAGTATATGTAACGCAGCCAGAGGGGTTTGAAGTAAAGGGAAGTGAAGGAAAAGTCTACAAACTTCATAAAGCGCTATATGGACTTCGACAGGCTCCAAGAGCATGGAATACAAAACTCAACGGTATACTTCTCGACTTGAAGTTTATAAAATGTTCCAAGGAGCCAACGGTGTACAGAAAGTTTGTGAACAACAGTCTGCTAGTAATTGCGGTGTATGTAGACGACTTGTTCGTCACAGGAGCAAACGCGGAGATAATTGGAGAGTTCAAAAAGGAGATGGCGACAAAATTTGACATGAGTGATCTAGGTATACTAACATACTACCTAGGAATTGAGGTCGGACAGTATGAAGGAGGTATCACTCTAAATCAAAGACGGTACGCGTTGAGGATACTTGAAGATAGTGGCATGGAAAACTGCAACATGTCACATATACCAATGGAACCAGGGATGAAGCTTTCAAAAGCAGAGGACGAGAGAAGCATTGATGCCACAAGTTATAGAAGAACTATTGGATGCTTAAGGTATCTCCTACATACTAGGCCAGACATGTCGTTTGCAGTGGGAGTATTGAGTCGTTATATGCATCAACCAAAGGAATCACATGGTATAGCGATAAAGCATTGCTTAAGGTACCTTCAAGGAACAACTTCGTACGGTCTGACGTTTACTCGTGCAACACGAGACATACCAAGACTTGTCGGATACTCTGATAGCAGTCATAATGTTGATCCCGACGACGGCAAGAGTACTACAGGGCATATTTTTTACTTAGGAGAAAACTTGATCACTTGGTGTTCATCAAAACAGGAAACGGTCGCATTGTCGTCATGCGAGGCAGAGTTCATGGCTGGGACAGAAGCAGCTAAACAAGCTATTTGGCTGCAAGAGTTGTTGAGTGAAATCACAGAGAAGCCATGCGAGAAGGTGATCATTAAAATCGACAATCAGTCAGCTATCTCTCTCTCTAAGAATCCAGTCTTTCATGGAAGAAGCAAACACATACATGCAAGATATCATTTTATAAGAGAATGTGTAGAGAAGGGTCAAGTAAGCGTGATGCACGTTTCAGGAGATAAACAAAAGGCTGATATTTTGACTAAGTCTTTGGGAAGGATCAAGTTCACGGAAATGCGAAGTCTCATTGGAGTTCATGATTTGGCAAAAAAGGATTTCAAGCTTAAGGGGGAGAATGTTGTGATAAGCTTGAAATAACTTAGAGATAAAGTTATATATTTCCTACTGAGTTATAGAATAGGAAATAGTAAAGTCATTGGTGTTTAGGAGTTATCTAAACATCCTTATCTATTGTGTTTTAGGACTTTACAATGAGTATATAAGGATATGCAAGAGTGTTGCATAACTTAAGGGTTTTGTGTTTGAGCTTAAGTTTTGAGTAAGTTTCTTAAGCTTTAATAAAGAGAGTTAGTCTTTATTATAATCTTTGATCTCTATAGATATAACACAAAATCTACACGGTCATTATTCACGGAAGGTATTTATATTGACTTCGAGTAAAGAAAAATGACCTTAATATCCGTGCATGACCAGATTACAAGTACAAGTAGGATTGTCACACATCTACTCAAAGCAACAAGAGTCCTTGGGTCATCATTATCCCATCAAGAATGTATTTAACTTAGTAAGATGACATCATTCAGTATGCCACTAAATCGCCCATTAAAATAATCTCATTATATAAGCAAAAAAGTTAAACCAATTTCGTTATAGAAGGCTATAAAGCTGAATACTGCGTGGCTTACTCTCTGTTTGGCGTTACAAGAACTGTGAACAAAGCATGTTTACACATTTAGGATATTAGAGCAAAAGCAATGGTAGTATCTCAAACTAGTTCAACTAAAAATATTTAATAAAAAAGTAAGAATGAAAAATAGAAAGTTAAGAAAACTTATTATTTAAAACTAAAAAAAACAATTAATTGCCATATGTCCACATTAAAATAATTTATACTCCTATTTTATTGATTAAATTAATCAAATAACTAAAATGCTTACAAATATCAGTTCAATAAATATCTAGAGACAAAATGATAAATTCATTACTAAAGAGAAGTTTAAAAAGAAAAATTAATTACTGAAGAGTAAAGATGCTCTTAGTCTTTAGTTAAGAGAATGGATTATCTATCTTATTAAAACAGAAACATTATATTGGACCTAACATTTATTTTGTAAGTTTTTAAATTAAATACATCTTTATACTTTATAGTTAAACATACATTAAATCACTAATGTTCCTTTCTTTATACTACTATCCATGTTTCCAAACAATATACTTATTTCTTTATACTACTATCAATATTTACAAACAATATACTTATTTTTTATACTACTATCAATGTTTCCAAACAATATATTTTTTATACTACTATCAATGTTTCCAAATAATACAATAATTAATCTTAGTTATTTTATATCTATCATTTTCTCTTTAAAATTTTGTAGAAACGTCATAATTTCATAAATTTCAAAATAGTGAACTTTAAAATTTCGATTATAAGACTACAAATTATGAAACTATTACAATTTAAATCCAATTAGATTACATATCGGTCATCCATAAGTTCAATCGGTTAGTCTCCGATTTTAGTGATTTTTTAATATGAATATTTTTAAAACATAAATTGAATTGTCAGATCTCCGGATTAACCGGTATAATCACAATCGGGATGAATTTAAAAATACTGATTTAAATGCAAAAATATTTTAAATACACACTCTTTAAAAATTATCAAAATATTTGTTAAATTATTAGTGAAATTTTTCATCGTAAAATATCCCGCGCTTCAAAAGCGCGGGTCAAAATCTAGTTAATCTTTTAAATGACATCCATTAAAGTAATATGGTCGGCATAGTTGCGTTCTTGCTTGTTCTAAGATGTGACTAGTCTTCTCGCTACTACCCGCAAATACATTTTTTGTGATTGGTAACGGTTGACAGCATTTCGAAACATCATATAAATCGCTATAAATCATTTCAAGTCGTTCCGAATATTTTAAAATCAAAAGTTGGTTCCAATTAGTGTTTGCAGTTGCGGACAATTACAGACGGTTATGAGTGGATAAATAAATATAAAATTATTTTCAAAAATATTCTAAAATTTTAAAACTAAAATTTTAAAATGGAAATATTATAAATAAAAATATATACATATTTTATATATTAATTTAAATTCACAAACAGTATCATAATGTGTTTTATAAAAATTTTAAACTAATTATTCATTAGAATTTTTTAAAATTAATATACATACATATATAAAGATATACACATATATAAAACAAAATAAAATATTGTTTGAATTTTTTTAATATAAATCTTCAAAACAAAATTTATTAAACAAATAAACATAATATTTTTATTAATCATACTATATTGATAATTATTATATTTTATTACAATAGTATGTTTTGTATTTTTATAATAATATAATATGTTCAAATTTGTAATTTATTATTAAAATGATGCAATAACTTATAATCAACTAGTAATAAATATCTCGCGAACACAATAATTTTCAAACGTTATGACAATTATACAAAACACTTAATAACGCTTGAAAACGCAATCACTCGTATTCGTAAACTCCCACATCCATAACTGCAACTGCTGCGTTTGAACCGATCAGGTCATATATTTAGTTGAACATTCAGCCAAACATCTTCACTAAATGTCTGATCAAAGGAATAAAAATAATCGAATAAAAACCCATAATTAAAAAGAATACTATACCAAAATTTAATATAATACTTTCTGAACTTTCTTTATTTTTTGACGTTTTAAGATTTAGGACATAAATGAAGAAATTTTGTACGTATAATATTTTTGTTTTAAAAGATTCATCATTATTTACTTTTAAATTATTGAATTAACTAGGACAAACTTCTCACTTTCTTTAATTTAATGAGGTTCAAAACTGATTCCCTTTATCTAGTTCAATCAGAGAGAAAAAACACAATCAAATTTGACTAACGTACACTAAATTGCAATAATCAGATTTTTGGGGGGTATGAACTTCTAGTAGGGATATTCAATCTGGTTATTGGTTCGATACTTTTCAGTTTTTCGGTATTCAGGTCTATAAAACATATCTACTATATTAAAACTATATTTATTTTGGTTTGATTTGATTTGTATACTAACAGTTTTCAGTTTATTCGGTTTTATACTAAAAACTATAAATTTATCCTTTTAAATAAATTATAATTGGCTTTTATTTAACATATGGATATTTTGATTTTTAAAAAGCCTATTTATCTTTTTCTTTTACTATTTAAAATAATTTGTAAATATTTTAAGTTAATAATTATAATATTTTTATAGAATAAATAATAATAAAAACTAGTAATATATAATATTATAGATAACTAAATATTAGCACACATATTTGTAAAGAAAAAAATAAAAAATAAACATTTTTATTCAATTTGATAAGAATGAAACATAACTCTTAACTTAAAATAAAATAATAAATTACTAAGATAAATTTTATATAGGGTTTTAAATATGAAGATTATTTTAATAAAATAAATTATGTATATATTCTTAATTATCTTATATAATTTACATATAATTATACTACTATATTTTAATTGATTATTTTATTTGGTTTATTCAGTTTGATCGGTTTATATATCAAACAATATCCATATATACTGCGATATTTTAGAAATGACATTCGGTATATTCGGTATTACCTAATCTAAACCACTTTATCTATTTCGATTTTGTTTAGTTTTAGTTGGTTCAGTAAAACACCCATAATTTTTAGCTGTCATAAAATTGTATAAACTAAAATGAATAAAGAATTAAACATTAAATATAATTTAAATTTTATTGGATATGCTCCCAAGTCACTATTACATATATTTCTTTCAAATCTATTATACAAATAATTTTAGCACGAAAAAGACCCATCATAATATATTATATAACTGTATAATAGAATGATAATAAGAACAAATATACTAATATATATCATTGGTCGCAGACCCACAAAACACTGTTGATTCACCTTTATGAGGTCAGCATTTGTATGATAGTTTCTGTATTTTGTCTCCACTCAAATTAAGGCACTGAAGTTTACAATTATAAAGATGTCAAAATTTAGAATTACAAAAATGTCTTATAATGTTGGATTTTACTTCGCTTTATTATAGTTTTGAAAATTGCTTTATTTGATTTTTGTATTGGTTTGTTAGGTTTAAGTAGTTTAAAGATTATTTCCAAATTTTCTTTTTGAAATTCATAAATAATTTCTAAAACTATTTTTTTAATTTTCATTTTCAAAATTTTTAATATTTATTTTTATTTTATAACATTTTAAAACTCAATTCCAAATCTCCAACCCTTAATACCCTTAGGGTCTGACTGATTTTCCGTCTACTACCCGCAAACTCAGCTTTGTTGTTGGTAGCGGTTGAGAACGTTCCAAAATAATCATACAAACCGCCACAAATCGCTTCAAAATGCTCCAAATCTCTTAAAATCAAATGTTGGTTTCACCTAACGCTTGTGGTTGCAAATGGATGAATAAATATAAAATTATTTTTAAGATTTTAAATTAGAACTTAAAAATGGAAATATTATAATAAAAATATATACACATTTTATATATTAATTTAAATTCACAAACAGTATCATAATTTTTTTTATAAAAACCTTAAACTAGCTATTCATTAGATTTGAAAAAAATACATACATACATAAAACAAAACAAAATATTCTTTTTAAAGTTTTAATATTATTATTCAAAAAAATAATTATAACTTTCAAATAATTAAAAAAAACATAATATCATTATTAATCATATTATATTAATAATTGTTATATTTTATCACAATAGTATGTTTTTATTTTTATAATGTTATAATATATTTATATTGGTAATTTATTATTAAGCCGCTGCAATATGCAATATTTCATAATCAACTTTTCACAAATATTCTGCAAACTCAACAATTTGTAAATGTTGTGCCAGTCAAACAAAACGCTAAATAACACTTGAAACTGCAACTATCTTCATCCGCAAATTTCCGCAACTGCAACCGTTGCGTTTGAACCAGTCGAATCCTAAAGTCTAGATTAGTTAACTCAAGGGGTATAAGTGTATATTTACCTCTTTAATAAAACATTTTGGTTATTTTGATTCTTAGAGTTATATTTTTGATAACAAACTTTTTAGTGCTATTCTAGGGTATTTCTCTTTATTTATCCATCTGTAACTATCCGCAACCCTAAATATCAGCTGTAATTAAAAAGAGATTTGGTACAGTTTGAATTGATTTGTAATAGTTTGTATAATTATTTCGAAATGATGTTTAACCACAAAAATCGTGTGTTTGCAGGTGGTAGCGGAGAAAAGAGAGACGTGAATCAACCGCTGACTAAGTTATATTAGTTATCTTATACTCCCTCCATTCCACTTTAAGTGAAATTTTAAGATTTTTATTTTGTTTCATAATATGTAATGTTCTCATTATTCTAGGTAAAATTAAATATCATTCAAATTTTGTGACCAATTACAAAATCATGTACTATTTTGTTATTGGTTAAACTTGTCTTATTTAATGTGATTTTTATATAACCAACAGAAAGTGCATAAAATTTGTATTTTCTTAATAATTGTGTAAAAACCTTAAACATCAATTAAAATGGTACAGAGGGAGTACTAGTCAACGTGGTCGTCAGATTTTCTTTCTATTGTGTTATTATTCGTTTTGGCGTAATTGGTTACGTTTCTCAATTCCTATATAAATAAAACTGCTTTATAATTTTTAACAACTCTATATTATATTTCTATCAACCAAAAACTGACGTGTGGCGTAACTATCATCAATACAGAAACTAGTGAATCTCCATGTTACATCTCCCAAACTCCAAGGTCAACTTTGACTCTATAACATACACCGACGCCCATTCAACCAAATACGCGTAGTGTATAATTCAATATGCGTACGTATTTTAAAATCTTGAAAAAAAAAAATTTCATTCACGAGTGGCTAGGTGCTACGGTCCATTGTAATGGTGTTATCGAGTGGGTCCAAAATATTCTGAATAAATTCGCACAAGAGAAACTAGGATACTATCTCTTTTTAGTCAATATGTCAAGTGAACACGTCGGTAGGTTTTTAACCACATCGGGGAAAGACAACGCACACGTATGCGCCTGCGTAATCATATACATGCATTTGTAATTTTGTACGTAAACAATAATTATGCAGTGTAAACGAATTTTTATTAAGAAAGTCGTTATTATTTTTATAATGACCATTCGTTAAGTAAAACAAAGCTTTATTTATTCTTAATAGATTTATCTGATAACTGTTATTTTTTGAGTAAATGCTTACTAAGTGTTACTTTTTGAGTAAATGCTTACTATTGTTACTTTTTTAATTAGTTTGACGAACTGATTTTAGAAAAATTTATCGTCCACTAAAACTAATTTACGTACAAACAAAACAAAAAGTTATATTTGTATTTTATTGCTTTTTTTGTATTCCCGTTTCTAGCGCCTAATATTTTGCTTACTGCTCAATCGTCCAAGAAGAAAAACGTTAATCCAATATCGGATGTATATGCTTCCAGGCTCCCAAACCTCCCAAGAAAAATAACGTTAACCAAAAATTCCGGGTGTGGGTTTATTACTAATACTAGCATGACATGCTAATTTTAAATTGCATGTTTTTTCTTGAGAAAAATGGTTAACCATACCTAACTTCTAGATGGCCTTGCATCCGGGCACACAATTTTGGCGACAAGGTGACCAACTAGAGTCGAAACCGAAACCATATTAGGTTATTTTATCTTTCAAGTACCACTAATCTACTAATCCAATCCGTGTTGGTTAAATTGCTGTCGGTTTGTTGCGTTACTCATAATGATAAGTTATGTATATGTCAAGAAAATATAGTAATCTATAATTACTAATCTGATCATCTGCAAGTGCATACCTCTTGCGTACAAATAAATATAACCATCGTTTATCTAATGGTGGCGAAACAAGTGAGCATTACTTCAATATTTTATTAATAATTTTATAGAATACGTCGGCAGAGTGACTGATAAAATTACGGTTTATCACCTCTTGTTCATTTCCTTAAAACATTTTGTACCGTTAGGTGAAGAGGCGTTGGTCTGGTGCAGCATATGAATCTTTGGGAGACTAATGTCAAGCGTCAATAAGATATTTTGGCTAGTGGTGAACACTGTCAGCCACATTGTCTTTGCTTCCTGTGGTCCAAGTAGTGGTTAAGAACCAGCTCTTACCGGGTCGTGGGAAGAGTGTTGCGTTCACTGGGTCAGAATTGCGACAAAGGTTTCAGATTGGTAGTGTAGGATCCAAGTAGTGATTCTAGATGATACTAATTTCTTTGTTGCAAGTGTGGTTAAACACTAGTGTGGTGTAAAATCATGTGTACCCTTCTTTGGTTAATGAAAAGTGGAAGTTGAGTTAAAAAAAAAAAACATTTTGTACCAACCTGTACCATGGGAAACATCTCGCCCCTTAAATCACTACAAGACAGGATAGCGTTTTTTCGCATTCTCCTATAGTTGACATATCCGTTAGTTTTGGATAGCGTTTGTATTTTTAGAAACGCTATGATAGAGTAGTATATTTTGAAACGCTATGATAGCATATATTTGATAACAAAACAATTTAAACGCTATATTTAGGGTTTTAAATCTCTAAACCCTAAACAAGTTGTAAACACTAAACTCAAAATATAAACCTTAAAACTCTTATATTTTCGTAATATAACTTTAAATCTTGAATTTGAACTCAAGTTTTTTTATTTTAAAATTTGAAATGTTATGTTTGGTTTTTCAATCTTTATACCCTATACATTAAACCCTAAACTATTAACACAAACTTTAAACTCTAATATCTAACATCAAATCTTTACTTTAACTTTAAATCTTAATAAAACTCAAAAGTAATATTTTTCAAAAGTTAATATCAGATCTTAAATCAATATCCAAACCCTTTAACCCTCATAGTCCAAACCCTTATAAAATTGATTCATAACTTAAAAAATTATAAATTTTTCAATATTTTTTGAAACTTTACCTCCAAACTATAACTACATTAATTATATTTTTTTGGTCGAAATTACATATAAATTATAATTATGTGAAAAGAAACAGTTTTCTAATGAGTTAATTTTAGACCATTGATTGATTTCAATATAAAGGCCACAAATTAATGTTTTATTTATTTTTTTCCTTCTTTTTATTTGTCAATCTCTCAAATACAAGAATAGCAATCTTGACCATTGATTATTTTTTGATCCTATGGCTAGCAATCACACATCTCACATCTCTCTCTTTCATTGTCACAACATCTTTTTTTTTTTTTTTAGTTTCAGATCTTAAACAAATCTCTTCTTCTCCTTTGAATCTGTATATTTCTCAATCACCACCACCACACCACGTCCGTTCTTTTGCCGTTCCAGAGTCACAACCACCATATCTCTCTCTCTCTCTCTCTCTCTCTCTCTCTCTCTCTCTCTCTCTCTCTCTCTCTCTCTCTCTCTCTCTCTATGTCTCTGCCTCTCTCTCAATCACCATCTCTCGCAACCTCTAGCCGTGTTTCCTTTCTTCGATTTGATTCTCAGCAAGGTATGTTCTTGTTATTTCTTACTACAGTGACCCAGAAACCTGGATTCAAAATTGATTGAAGAATATTTAATTGCAGAAATAAAAGCGCTATCGTAGCGGAAACAAAGATAGCACAACGAAATAACGCTATTTAATGCCCTCGACCTATTATGACGGGCGATGATACAGCGTTTAAGAAACCGCTATCGTATCGTTATATAGCGTTATTTGTCCGCTATTAAAACACATTTTTCTTGTAGTGAATCTTAGGAAAAATTTGTTGAGCACCGACTATAAATTTTCAACTGTGAATTCTAGCTGATCTTTTCAAGTAGATTATTGGTACGTATGGCATTTCTTAAACCTAAAAACTCACTATTTAATAATTTTACCACGTGATAAGTTGTCATCAATTGAGTTGGAGATCAATTGGTGACCACTTATCCTACGAAAACTTGTTAAAAATGAAATTTTAAGTTCACAAATAAAAGATTGTAGTCGATGTTCCGCAGGGTCAGTATAGGATCTGCGGATTGTCACACATTTTACACTGAAACTCTAAGACTAAGGGTATTAGACAATTTTTTCTGATAACATTCACAAACGTAACTTTTGCGATTGATACTGACTATTGGCATATATTAACAGTTACAGAATATGATATAAAGCGTTTCAAACTATTCCAAATCTTATAAAATCAAAATATAATTGTTGTTAATATTTTTAGTTGCGAGGTTGCAGATGGATAAATAAATATAAAAATATTTTTCTAATGGTTTGTAGTTTTAATTTTAATTTTAAGTTTAGATATTATAAATACAAAATATATATATATATATATACATTTTAATTTAATTTCACTAGCAGTATCGTAATTTATTTTATAAAACTATAAACCAAAACTATTCACTATAGTTTTAAACAATTACATATATATATATACACATATATAAATGAAACAAAATATTCTTTTAAAAGTTCTGATATAAATCTTCAAATAAATTTTATTGAAATGATAACTTTCATTTAAACTAAAAAATAAATAGACATATTATTATTAATTATATTATATAAATAATAATTATATTTTATTACAACATTATGTTTTGATATTTTTATAATGTCGTAATATACTAATATCAATAATTTATTGTTGAATAGCTATAATATTTCATAATCAAGTAGTCATAAATATTTCACAAATGCACCTATTTAAATATTTATAACCGATATAATAGTCCTACAAATGACTTAATAATGCTAGACTCCCACTACCACATCTACAATTACTGCTTCTCAACCGGTTAGACCCTAAATCAGAAATATGTGTATACGACTATGATACTAATAATTTTAGGATAGTGAAATATGTATATGTAGGGTATAAAATTATAAAATGGATTTAAATCCGTCAACATTTGCGGATATACAGATCCAATTCGAATATTTCCAAGATAGGTAAAATAATTAAAATAATATTATCTTATTATTAAATGATTAAATTAAATACTGAATAATAAAATATTTATTTTAAAGATATTTTATATATGTATTTCCGTTATCATATTTCTATTGTCATATATCATAATTTTTTTATATAAAACGGACTAGGTTGCACGGAAGCTTCATCGGATGTCTGCTTCCCGCTTCGGAATCGGAATCGGAATCGGAATCTTGTGGAAGCTTAAGGAATCTCGCTTCCAAAACGTTTCCAAAATATTCTTTTTAAAAACACGTTGGAAGCTTACGATTCCGTTTTGGAATCATCGCTTCCATTTTATTTTAAAATCCATTGTCATAATTCATAAAAATATAAAATTATAGTTTTTAGTTTATACAAAATCCAAATTTTAATAGTAATGAATTAAAGAGAGTAGAAATATACAAATATTAAAACTAATGCTATAAATTATCTCTATGCATTGAATTTTTTATTAAACATATAGCACATATTTAAATATACTATGTCAACAAATTTATGAAGTTTTTAAAATAATTAATATCATAATTCATTTTAAACTTAATTTATGTGTATTTTTATAGTTTTAACATGAAATCATTTCAAAATTATTATAAATTAATAAATGCTTTATTTTAAATTTAAATAATATGATTTTTATTTCTAAATTATATAAAATTTCCATATATATATATATATATATATATATACACGCTTCCAACACGTACCCGCTTCCTAAATTTTTTTAAAATTTCGCTTCTGCGCTTCCGTACGTTTCCGCTTCCACGTACCCGCTTCCGTTTCCATGTAACGTAGGTATTGAATATTTTAGTTCTAAATTTTCAATTAATTAAATCTAGATCCAAATCATTTAAATATAATATTTTCAAACCGGATCTGAAATCGAATTGCAAATATTTTACCCACTCTTACTCTTTTTTTTTGTCACTTACCCATTCTTACTCAGAATCAGATATTTTTGTCATTAGATCTTCAACTTGAATCATGAATACTTTCCTTCTATCTAAATGCCAAGTCCAAATCCCTGACACCATTGGATCAAAAACTTTCGAAAACTTTTAAAATGTCGCTCATAATGTGCTACGATAACAAAATGTAAAGGAACGTGTTAAACTATGTTGAATCACAGCTAATTATAAAGAGAATGGATTTTTAGTCAAAAAAATAAAGAGAATGAATTTTTTTAGAAATAGAAGGCAAATTGGAAAATTCGATGAAACTACTCTATGACATCCTTCATGTTGATAACTTATAAACCATGATCTTTTTATATAAAATAAATGATGATCTTAATTATTATTTTTTTAGTTATTTTAACGAAAGAATCAGATTTTAAAATTGGATTTAACTGGTTAAACTTAGCCTAGACAGAATTATGATAGGTAATAATGAAGTTGGTAAGGTTAGGAGAATCTGGATGGGTTTGATGAACATGAAGGAAGAATATCAACGTTTCAACAACCAAAGCAACGAAGTGGCCATTCTATGAACCGTAGCTTTGGGAAAATGAGTATTTTAACTCGATATGCAGTCATAGTATCGTAACAATAGAAAATCCTATAATAATAAATATAATATAAGATCGGTGGTCGTGCGCTTTTTATCTATAATTTAAACTGTTGTCTTTTTGCAATTTGTTTTTCCTTTCTTTTATCCATGATAGGGCCTAATGATACTGATAGCAAACCAAGCTGGCAAATATTACATATTACTGACAAATTGATAGCAATTCTTTTGTTTATTTGGACACTAACGTACGATTCTCTTTTCCTTGGATAAGAAACTCTCTTGGTTAAACAAGGAAATAAGCAACCCCGGTTTACAGGATCTTTGCTTTGAAATATATGATTTTATTTGGCGAAAAAAGGAAATAAGTTCTAGAGAAACCAATGTTTTTAAACCCGACTCGGTTGAATAGAATGATTTTCGAGGTCATCGGATCATCGGGTCGACCGTGGGTAAACCGTAAATTAGTTAATTTTATTATATAATAATATATTAGTTATGAAAATAAATGTAGAATTCTCTCTCTTCTAAATTATTACTCTTTCTCTCTTTTAATTTTCTTTTTTTGTTCATCGTCGTTTGCCTTCGGTGAATCCTGCCTTCTCCGACGCCGAAGGCTCTTCCTTGATACCTTATCTTGTCTTCCTTTTTGTCTTTCTCTCCCCTTTTGGGTCTCCTGATATGTGGTCGTTTCTGGAGGTCTGAGCTCTCGCTGACGGAGGACCTAGGCTGATTCCGGCACTGGCTTGCGTATCTGGTAACTCTGCGAGGTTGGCGGGTTGGAGGTTGTGGTCGGCTTTTCGGGTTGGGTTCTGCCAGAGGAAAACGGCGACGAATAAAGAGGAGAAAATAGAAAGTTAGAGGAGAGAGAGTAATAAGTTAGAAGAAAGATAATTCTATATTTATTTTCATAACTAATATAATTATATAATAAAATTAATTAGTTTATTAACCCACGGTTCATTCGTGGTTGATTCGATGATCCGGTGATTCGGAAAGTCATCTTGTTCAGTGCCCGGATCGAGTTTTAAAACATTGGTTTTTAGAGTTCGATTATGGATAGAGTGTACGGTTCGATGAAAATTTGATGCTTGAGTGTCACTTGGCCAACATGGCAGCATGTTTCTTCGTTTAGTAACAAGGAATAAGTTCACAGTTTTTCTTGATTGATAACTATCAAAACATTTGAACTGTGGCAATGGAAATGAATTATGTAATAGTTTTCGCCTTAATTTGATAAATTTAAATTTCAAACACACAACGAAATGCACAGTAGAAATAAATGTAGGAACAAATTTTACAACGAATTAGTAATTAGTTATTAATTTTAAAATTGACTTCTTTGTAAGCCAATTGAAGTAAATATCTTAAACAAACAAAGATATTAAAAACTTTGCTCCAAACATCACAAATCAATCAACAATTTATCTTAATCTACCAAGCCTTTTTATCAAATAATTATACTACCTACTCATGTTTTCAAAACAAGCGAATAACAAAAATGATTATGAAGTGTATTTCATCGGTCACGTACTAAATTCTGATTAATGGTGAAGCTAAGGGGAATATCACACAGACGAGAGGATTGCGACAAGGAGACCTTCTATCACCCTTCTTGTTTATATTATGCATGAAAGTGCTGATATCTCACATCAAGTAAGCTGAACGACCTAAGAAAATTTTGGGGAACAAGATTGCGAGAGAGGGTCCATCTATCTCCCACCTTTTTGCTGATGACAGTTTTTTCTTCTGCAAAGCAGAGCAATTTCAATGCGAGGAACTGGTTTGAACCATTGTTGTCTAGGGAAACGCCTCAGGACAACAACTGAATAAATCAAAGTCTTCAATTATGTTCGGTTCTAAAGTTATAGCGTCCATAAAATGATATGAAAATATCACTTGATATTACAAAGTAAGGTGGGATTGGAATGTATGCCGGAGAAGATCTGCGGATTCAAAGAAACAAGTTTTTTCTTTCGTGCAAGAGCGTCTGAATGGAAAAATAAATACATGGTCATCAGAACTACTATCCAAAGGGGGAAAATGAGGTTCAGCTTAAGTATGTTGCACAAGCTGTGCTAACCTATGTGATGTCCTGCTATCGACTCCCACAAGAAACATGTAAGAAACTTTCCGCCGCCGTGTTGAGGTTCTGGTGGAGTATGAGCAGCAACAACAAAGGATTACATTGGATAGTTTGGGATAAAATATGTACGCCGCTGGAGGAGGGTGGGCTAGGTTTTCGGGGTTTTAACGATTTCAATCTTGCACTTTTGGCGAAACAAGTATGGCGACTGCTCATTTACCCACAATCCCTCCTAGCTCGAGTTTTAAAAGTAAGATATTAGCGATACTCTAAAACTATGGTTACAGGTAAGGCGTGCAACCATCTTATGGATGGAGCAGTATTATGGCGGCAAAGCAGATTTTGGATAAGGATATTAAAAAAAGTCATTGGTACAGGAGTCGATGCAAAGGTCTAGGAGGATGTTTGGATCCCCACAGACCCTGCTCGTCTAGAGATACCAAGGAGCGTTCACTGTGATCCCGAATTGAAGGTCCATCACCTAATAGATCATGACCACAAAACATGGAATGAGAATCTTGTGAAGGCAGTAATCGCAGAAGAGGATGTAAGCTGTATTTTATCGTTACATGTTTATAGGACGGGACAAAAGGATAGCTATGTCTGGAACCATTCCAAGTCTGGTAGCTATACTATCAAAATGGGTTACAAAGTAGAGACAGAGCATATACGAAGAATGCAACCTCATGAAGTAGTGGAACCAAGCACAAACGTGTTGAAGGGAAAGGTTTGGAAACTTCAGGCGCCTAGAAAGATAAAACATTTTGTTTGGCAATCT
The DNA here is from genome assembly GCF_000801105.2 of Raphanus sativus. NCBI lineage: Eukaryota > Viridiplantae > Streptophyta > Magnoliopsida > Brassicales > Brassicaceae > Raphanus > Raphanus sativus. Next base: position 10,006,992 of record NC_079519.1, read on the forward strand.
CTATCAGGTTTCGTTGCATCTGCAAGTAAATTGAAGGAGCTGCATTGTGGAGTGGACAGTGTATGTCAACGGTGCGGAGCAGAGCAAGAAACAGTCAATCACATTCTGTTTGAGTGCCCACCGGCAGTCAAATTTTGGGCTTTGTCGAGCATACCGTCAAGTCCGGGGGGTTTCCGGTGTTCTTCTATATATGTCAACATTGAAACACTCATAAACTATGTCAAGCAACCTCATCTTATGGAGTGTTCCTCTCCCTTGGCTATTGTGGTATTTATGGAAGGCAAGAAATGATAAAATGTTTTAACAATAAGGATACTTCTCCACTATATACCCTGCAATTGGCATGTCATGAGGCAAGTGCATGGAAAATGGCGCAAGTAATGGATTCCGTGATCACGACAGAAGAGAATGCAGGCGGGACAAATCAAGCCCATGAGTCGGTAGCTCCGACGAGCCGGTGGCGCTGCCAAATTGATGCATCACGGAAGGAGACTAGCGATGGTACATGATTGGGGGTTTGTCTTGTACGAGCTTGATAGGGAAGTATTGGTTAAACTGGGAAGGGGCCACAAACAATATTTCCTCTCCATGCAGAGACAGAAAGGTTGTGCTGAGCAATGAAAGAGGTGTCTAACCACGGGATTTAACAAGCGTCTTTTGAGTCAGATTGTCAACAGTTAGTGCATATTATTAAATCGGCAAAATCATGGCCAATGCTAGATACTCAGTTGGATGATATTGGTGTTGTGTGATCATCTTCTCATAAGTTTGATTTTAGGTGTATCTCTCGTTTTTTAAATGTCTATGCGGATATCCTAGTTAAGGATACCCAATCACGTGAAGATAACTACTCTTTAATAGAGGTTAAGGATTCTATAAGGTTATCTTTCACGGCTAGCATCTACCAAACAAGTTGATTTTGAAATGCATTTTGGATGACAAAAAAAAAAGAATTTATCTTAATCTACCAAGCCTTTTTATCAAATAATTAGACTATTTACTCATGTTTTCAAAACAAAAGAATAACAAAGATGAAAACAAAACACAAATAGACTAAATGTACGGGATATGATAAAAAAATCTACAATAAAAATATATTAAATGATGAAATATGTATGAACAATGGTTTCAACGAACTTAGAGTATAAAATAAGGCTTAGCAATCTCAAAAAGATGTTTAAATACATATTTGGTCCGGACAAGTCGATCTTAAAATTACGTAAATATAATATGGTAATTATTTAAGGTAATATCTAAAATATTATTGATCATGGTTGCTTTGGACCTTTGGTAAATCTTCTAACCGTCTAGAACAATCTTGATGATCCGCTATCTTGACCTGTAATGGTGATCGATTGTCTGTTCTAAATCTCATTTGTGTATGTAAAATTCTTGATCAGTTGGATCATATTATCGATCAACGTGTCCACCTTCTTCGATTTTTCCTTGGTGCATTCATGATGACGTGCCAAGCATCCCAGTGCATTTTCTTCCTCATATATGATCTAAAATTCAAAATATTCACACTACAAGAAAACACGCTGATACTGAGGGACTTTTTCTTCGGTATGTCATCGGAATACGAAAAAAACTCTTCGAAATTTTATTTTCCCTCGAAATTTCCTCGAAATTTCTTCGAAATTTTGTGATGGAATTTCGAAGAACAACAATTCCGAGAAGATTTAGAGGACAGGGGTTCGTCGAAGTGGTCGTCGATATATATTGAGGAACCATTCTCTCGGTATATACCGAGGATTATACCAAGGGAAGAGCCTTCCGAAAATTTTCGAGGAACTCAGTTCCTCGGAATATTCCGAGGAACAAATTCCTCGAAAATTTTCGAGAAAAAAAGCCCTCGAAAATTTTCGAGGAAACTGTCCCTCGGAATATTCCGAGGAAAACTTCCCTCGGTATATACCGAGGACAGCTGTTCCTCGGAATATATTGAAAATAATTTTTTTTTTTAAATTATTTTTGAAAAAAAAAATATTTTTAAAATTTAAATTCGAAAATATAAAATTTAAATTTAAATTGAAAATATATTATCTAAATTTCAAAGTCATACAAATCAAAATAAAACATTTTTGAGTTTTTGAAAGAAATTAAACTACGGGTTTTGGACGTTCGGGTCTAGCATGGTCGGGAGCTCCACGTTGGCATTCGGGTTCATGCTCCTCATCATCGCCATCATTTGCTCGTTCAGCTTCCTCTGTGCCTCCCAGCCCGCCTCTTGACTCGTCACCATGGACTCCAACGCAGATATGCGAGCATCCTTGTCCCTCATCTGATTCAGAAGGACTTCTTGATCAACAAAGGACGGTGGTGCAGAAGCAGATGGAACCGAGTTGGACCGACGAGCCAAACCGAACAAACGGCCCTTCTTCTTTGGAACCGACTGAAAAAGAAAGTGTCAAATTTAAATAATATAAAAAATGAATTGAACTTTAAAAAAAGAACTTACCGCTTCAACGATTTGGTTGATCCGAACCCGAGGCAAGCCGGTCGATCCCGTCGAATCGTTATCCTCGGTTTGAAGCTGAGACACTTCCTCTTCCATCTGACTGTCGATGAGGGTGACCACATCCCTCACAACACCATCATCAATCTCGCCGGTCTTCTTGTTGGTATACGCCGTCTTTATTAGGGTGAGATGATCAACCGGCTCCCCCTCATTTTCTTCCGCCTTGAAAAAAATAAATTAAACAAACATTAGTAATTAAAGAAATGCACAAAAAAAATATTAGAATCTTAAATAATATAATAAAAACCGACAAGCTTACCAAGCGATCCCCCAGACTGGCTAAAGATTGAGCACCCAAGTTATGGATGTACATGCCCTTCCCCTTACGGTCGCTCTTGCGGTTGGTGGAGTTGGTGGAAGAAGTTGCTCTCACTTCGTTCTTACTCCAATGCACACCCAACTCCCACCAGACGTCGGGGTCCATCCCCTTTGGAATCTTTAAAAAAAAATTGTTAAATAAATAAAAATATATTTTAGTAAATTAAAAAATTGTTTCATAAATAAAAACCAACCTTGTTTATTTCCCACTTCTTCTTACACGTGTGGATCTGCTTCCCTTAGTTGTCCATAACTTTATGGACGAAGTGTAATAGATAAACAACATATCATCGGCATTCCAATTGAATTATTGCTGAAAATAAAACACAATTAGTAAAAAATTAATATTAAAGATTAAAAAAATAAGTAAAAAATAGAATACTTACCGCAAACTGTTGAAACCACATATGCTGCTTCTCGAGAGGGAAGTCGGTGAAAGTCGGATGTCCATTGTCGAGGGCCGAGTACATCATACGGTTGATCCATCCGCTGATCCCGTTCCCGGATCGGCCGAACCTAATAAAAAGAACTAATTATTTAAAATGAGTCAAATTTTAATGAAAAAAAATAGGTTTAATTACCATGTCTGACCCCGTCCACATGGATACTGAGTGAGATATGGAAGATGGTCACGACCCGGCTGTCGAACAAACTCCGCAACTCTCAGAATTGCCGGATGAGCAGGAGCAGGAGCAGGAGTGGGTGCCACACCGGGAGCGGAAGGAGAATGAGAGGGAAATGGAGAGGGAGATGTATGGTAGGAGCTGTGGGGCGATGCGGAACCCGAAATGGAGCCGCTCTCCGTACCACCACGACCACGACGCTGTCGAGAGCGGGTCTGTTCCTCTTGAGACCTTTATATAAATAATTTTTTTTTAATATATACAATTTTTTTTAATTTGTTAATATATTAAAATTGTTTAATAATAACAAAAAAATTTTAAATATATAAAAAATAGTTTAAATATTTAAAAATTATTAAATGATTACAAAAAAGTTTAAATATATTAAAAATATTTTAATATTTAAAAATTGTTTAATAATTACAAAAAAAGTTTTAATATATTAAAAATAGTTTAATAATTACAAAAATAGTTTAATAATTAAAAATAGTTTTAATATATAAAAAATAGTTTTAAAAATCAAAAAACGTTTTAAAAAATCAAAAAACGTTTAAAAAAATAAAAAAACGTTTTAAAAAATAAAAAAACGTTTTAAAATATCATATAACATTTTTAAAAATCAAAAAACGTTTTAAAAAATCAAAAAACCAAGTTCCAATTCTCTTGCCAGGTGAATAACAAGATGCTCCATAACATCAAAAAATGAGGGAGGAAATATCTTCTCAAGGTTGCACTGAATCACGGCTATGTTAGTCTTCAGATTTTCAATACCTTCAAGAGTCACTGATCTGGCGCATAAATCGCGGAAGAAAGCACTTATCCCTGCAATTGCTTCATGAACATTTCGTGGTAATAGTTCAGTGAAAGCAAACAGAAGTAAGCGCTGCATCAACACATGACAATCGTGACTTTTTAAACCAATAAACTTTCCTTCCTTTATGTCGATACAGTTACGCAAATAGATGCGTAACCGTCTGGAAACTCCACATCGTTTGAAATCCAATCAAAGAACGCATCTTTTCCTTCTGCATCAAGTCGGTATATGGGAAAAGGAGCCCTACCATTCTCATCAACATGAAGTTCTGAACGAGCACATATATCGACTAAATCCAGTCTTGACTTCAAGTTATCCTTTGTTTTACCTTGAACGCTAAGGATCGTGTTCATGAAATTGTCAAAAAAGTTCTTCTCAATATGCATGACATATAAATTATGCCTTAGCAAATGATCCTCCCAGTATGGCAGATCTCAGAATATACTTTTTTGTGCCAGTTATGTAGGTTTCCAACAGCATCTACCGGAAAACGCGCATGTCCACCGATGTCTGGCGTCCTTTCTGCACCAAAATCTCTTAGTTGTGTCTTCAAACATTTCCCACTAATTTCCACAGGTGGACTGTCAAACACCCTCTTGTTCTTCGTAAACAAATTCCTACTCCTACGATATGGATGATCAGGTGGTAAGAATCTCCTGTGACAGTCAAACCAACACGTTTTCCTTCCGTGTTTTAGTTGGAAAGCATCAGTGTTATCTTGACAATATGGACATGATAGCCTTCCATGCGTTGTCCATCCAGATAACATACCATATGCTGAAAAATCACTTATTGTCCACATTAGTACTGCCCGCATTTGAAAATTTTCTTTACACGAAATATCGTATGTTTCAGCACCTTCAGCCCATAGTTGTTGCAACTCATATATTAGTGGCTGAAGAAATACATCAAGTGATCTCTTAGGATGCTCTGGTCCGGGAACGAGAATGGAGAGAAACAAAAACTCTCGTCGCAAGAACAAGTTTGGGGGTAAGTTGTATGGTGTAACAATGACTGACCATAGAGAATATTGTCTTCCACTCTTCCCATACGGGCTGAAACCATCAGTACATAATCCAAGGTAGACATTTCTTCTCTCATACACAAAGTCGGGATACTTTGATTGGAAATGTTTCCACGCTTTTGCATCTGAAGGATGTCTAATCTCACCATCTGTTGAGTGCTCCGCATGCCATCTCATTCGTTGCGCTGTGCGTTCCGAAAGATACAACCTCTGCAACCTTTCCGTCAAAGGCAAATACCACATCCTTTTATATGGCATTGGAACTCTTCCACTCGTATCTTTATAACGAGGTTTCCCACAAAATTTGCATGTAGTCCGCTGGTCATCCGCCCTCCAATAAATCATGCAGTTATCGCTGCATACATCTATTACCTGATAAGATAAACCAACCCCATCTACGAGTTTTTGAACCTCGTAGTATGAACCTGGAGCTACATTATCCTCGGGTAGAATACCTTTAACAAAATTAGCTATCGCATCCACACAGTCTTCAGCCAAGTTATAATTTGTTTTAATGCCCATCAGTCTCATAGCAGATGATAAAGCTGAATGACCATCTCTGCAACCTTCGTACAATGGTTGCTTTCCAGCATCCAACATTTCATAAAATCTCCTAGCTTCTGCATTGGGTAAATCTTCTCCTCTAAAATGATCATTTATCATCTGCTCAGTACCTACACCATAATCTACATCCGCTCTAATTGGTTCTTCTAATCTAACCGTCGGCTGAGGTTCGCTAGTACTACCAAGTTCATAATCAGTTTCCCCATGATGATACCAAATTTTGTAACTTCGTGTAAACCCACTCAAATATAGATGAGTCCAAACATCCCACCCTTTAATAACTTTTCTATTTTTACAATTAGAGCAAGGACATCTTAACTTACCTGTTTCTCCTTCCGGTTGTCGGCGAGCTACCCTCATGAACTCGAATATACCTTGATTGTATTCTTCCGTAAGCAATCTCGTGTCCGGATCCAAATGAGGTCGATCGATCCAAGAACGAAAATAATTTGAAGAAGACATATTTTTTTGGAATCAAATTCGTAATAGTAGGAGAGAAGAAGAAGAAATGGAGTGAATGAAGAGGAAGAGGGGTGGCTGTATTTATAGATGAAATCCTCCCGGCATACTGAGGAAATTCCGAGGAAATTCCGAAGGAAACCGATATTTCCTCGAAATTTCCTCGGAATTTTTAAAATCCCCCAACGGTTCTCCCAACGGCTCTCTAACGGCTAAAAGATGTCGTCGAAATATTAGAAATATCCGTCGGTTTTTTTCGACGAACGAGGTTTCCTCGGTATTCCCTTGAAAAAAACCGAGGAAGTTGGTCCTCCTCGAAATTTCCTCAAAAAATAGTGAGGAAATTTCGAAGAAACCATATTTCTTGGTTTTCTCGGAATTTCCTCGATTTTTGGTCAGAAATTTCCGAGGAACTCATTTTTCCTCGGTATTTCCTTCAGAATCAGCGTGTTTTCTTGTAGTGTCAATTGGTGATCATAATTTAGGAAAAAATAATGGTGAATTTTTTATTCCTCAAATTTTGTGCTATTCATGTTGAAATTTTTGTCGAATTATAAATTTATGGTTCCACTCTGTTCTTCTCATCTTTTATAGATGAAAAGGTTATGAAAAAAATCATTCTCATTTTTCTTTGAAGAATATAATGAACACAAAATCATATATTTCTGTTCTTTTCCATTTTTCTCGACTGAATTTTGGTTAATTTTTAATTCATTTTTTATTCAAACCAATTAAAGCCAAAGAGAAATCTCCAAAAAAATTAAGAGACTCTATACGGAGATAGATTACTATGAAAATAATTTTCTTAAAAAACAAAACTAGTGAAACTAGAACAAAAGTAACAACAAGGTACTTGTAAGGGAAAAAAAATCAATATATAAAAGTTTTTTGGTCAGAAAATTTCAATATAAGTCTTGGATGAAGATGAAAATAGTAGGAGAAGAATAAAACAAGTTGCCCGTAGTGTATATTATACTAGAATGATGCATGTATAATAACATCATTGTTATCAAGAAATCTTGAAGATCTTTTGTTTAACCGATATAAGTAACAAAATAAAATTAGAGTCGAAATAAATAATTACAAAGTATGTCAATGGAACAACATATATTCTCTTTACATACAAGCCTGCATTATTCCAGGTAACCTGCCTCTGGAACTATAAAGGCAGTATTTCACTACATATTAGTATATTTCAACTTACATTATTATTGCATTGTTAATTCATACTTGTTTACTTTTGCTTAAGCAGGAAGGCGTACTTTTCTCAGCCATGACGGCCTTCAAGAGAAAATTATGTTGATGATATAATGAATCACGAAAATAATGAATCTAAATGGCAACATCTAAGACAATTGTGGTGCGATAATAATAGTAACAAAAATATATAAATATATTAAGATTTTTATTATTATTGACTTTGGTGTGCTATAAAACTGTTTGTTATAACATTCGAAGAAAATATGTACTTAGTTCTTTGAAATAACTTATTTAAACTGATCATATTTTGGTTAATATATAGTAGACCTCGTTTAAATTTTGTCGGACCATTTTGAATGATTTATGTTTTTGCCTTCTTGGCAGATACAATCAACTCAGTCAATTATTATGGCAAACAAAAGGAAAAAAAAAGACTATGTTCTTATAGGAGTGGTCAACATAAATTTACATAATGGTCAAAAAACATAAAATTAAACCGTTAGGTTTATTTATATATTAAGATTAGAAAAGGGACTGAAGTTCCTTAATTCTCCGTTGGAATTTAAGTTTACACTTTACATAAAACCGAAGCATGTATGATTCATATATATTTTACTATATATATTTTTTGATAAATCTTATCAGATGATTTCGTCGACTTAAAAAAATGCATTTAATAATATAAAATAAATTACTTTGACTTAAAAAAAATGCACTTAATAATATAAAATAAATTACTTTGAAAGTTTACCGCACTGTCTGACACGAATTTTGAATATTTTCTAACTAATATAAATATATCATCTATTAGAATTCATCATGTTAACTACCTAGACTAAAACCAAAACTCTCCGAAAACTAAACTATCACTATTTCACTATACATCTATCACCGGTGATCTCTCCAACCTTATATAATAAAGGAACGTGAAACCAAAAAAATATACCATTTATTTTAGTCTAAAATTCTATGATTAGAGAGTAACATATATTTCATGTGTGCTGCCAAATAATCACAGAGTAGTAAGAGCCATATAAAAATATAAAAATAAAAAGAACTATAATTCATTATACAACGAATAATTAAGGTATCAAACAACTGTAAAATTAAGTTGTTAATGTGACAGATAATTAAGATCAAAGGATTATAGCTCGAATCTGATCAAAGGCAAATCGAATGCGGAACATGCCGCGTAGTCATCATGCAGATATGTGGGCTCCAACAAAGCATGTACCACAAATTGTCTTTTTTTTTATAAATGCAAAATTAAAGAGAAATCTACGCATAACGAATATAATTATTGATTGAAAGTAAGCAATCAGAAGACGAGATTGATGGATGTAATCAAGAATCTATTTTTTATGATATGTATTCCCCCAGCCTCGATAGAATTTGCCGGTGGTAGTCACATATAAAGAAATGATAATAAATTATAAATCAAATGCAGATGAATACGAATATAATTTAAGAACAATACATATCATCATTATCTCACAAAAATTCCGTTGTTTATATGATTATAAGTTAGTCTCGCGTATCCTAAACATTTCAAATAACTTTTAAATAACAAAAATTATATTGTAGCGGTATTTGAAAAAGAAAATTGAGTGAATAACTATATATTCTAGATAGTGTAAAACATCGATGACAAAATGTAATTAAAATTGTTCTTTATTGAAACTAAAGTAGATGGATTGACCAACCCAATAATACTGTTTTTTTCATCTACTTACTGGTTAACAACTCCATCACATTGCATCTCTGAAGATGTGTTACGGTATAGGCCCTGGTACTTATCTGGCACTGCGAGAGTACCACTTATATAATCTACAACTGTGAACACAAATCACAATTTAGTATTTTTTTTGGATTTAATCGCAAATCACTAACTCATATTATTAAAAAAATTAAAACATAATTTGATTGCAGAGCATGGTCGTTGGTCGTTGCAAACCGGACTTGGTGATAGACTCATAGTAACTTGTAATTAGGAGTGGGCAAAATATCCGTAAATTTTGATTCGATTCGTTATTCGTTCCGATTCGATCCGAAAAATCCGAATATCCGTAACTTAACGAATCGAAGCAAATACTAAAATCCAATATCCGTCAATGACGAAGCAAATCACAAATACTAATATTTTTAGAAACGGATATCCGATCCGATTCGTTATATACATATATATGTATACATGTTTATAAAATTATATAATATACATACTTTTATATCTTTATATAAGTTTTATAATGTTTTATTCACTAAATTAATTATTTAGTTATTAAAAATTTTGAAAGTATGTAATTTTCTTATAAAAAAGTAATGAAATATTATTATTTTATTTCAGATTTTCTTCTTTTTCTTTTATTTTTATTTATTTTTTTAATTTTTTATTATTTTTTACGGATCGAATCGGATATCCGGAAAAAGCGGATATTCGCGGATATCCGATGTTCCGGATATCCGAAAAGTTACGGATCGGATCGGATCGAAAAATTGAATATTCGTAAGGCACGGATCGGATCACGGATATCTTTAAAATTCCGGATATCCGTTCTGTGCCCACCCCGGCTTGGAATGGTAGAAGTTAAAAAAAATAATAATTTAACTTCACATCTAAAAGATTCATTCTAATATGAAAATAGTTCATCCTCCTCACCAATCAATATAAATCACTACAGGGCAACATAAAAAGATCTAGAAAAATATTAACAATAAATGTCTGAAAAACATGCTCCCAGAAAAGAACATGCTCGTGTGGGTTAATAGATTTAATTACCGAATAATTAAGAAAATAATCACAATAAAGACAGAGAGGTTAAATAAGGCAAAGCAAACGGTCAGAGAGAGAGAAGAATCGTGTGCCTCTTTCGAAAACTCTAGTGCCCTTCTTCGGACAATCCATCTTCTTCTTCCTTATTGTCTCTTTCACAGCTTTCAATTAAGAAAAAACAAGAGACCTTCGATCCTTTCCCTTTTTTTTAATTAAAAAAAAACTCATCTCCTGTACTATTTTTTTTTCTTTTTAATTCTCTCTCTGGTTTGGTCACTTCACATGGTCTTTAAAATGTGTCTGTGTGTGTAAGACTTCTTCTTCTTCTTCTTAGGGATGTGTATTGAAGAAACCAAGTGAAAAGGAACAAACCCACGTAAGCAATTTCAATGATGCTCGTGCTGACGCAATCTTTTTGGTTTCCTTAGCATCTAAAAATGAGATCTTTTCACTTTTGTACTGCTAATTGAGCCTCCTCTCTTGTTGCTTACAATATTGATCAGACCACATAAGATGTTCGTGGAAATGCCTAAGAGAGAGAGAGAGAGAGAGAGAGAGAGAGAGAGAGAGCTTAGACTAGGTTCAATGGGTTTTGGATTGAGATTGATGTTTATTTTTTAACTCATCTTTGCAACTCATTTTCTCGGACTCTGTGATTGCTTATTTTGTAAACTTCTTTATTTATTTATAATAATATTTATTTTTATATATATATAAAAGCCATTGTAGGTTGCTTGGTTGGAAGCAAAACTGGCAGTTGGGGGAATTCCACTTTTGAGAGATAAAGAAGAAAAAAAAAGAGCATTTGTTCTTTCTTTGAGATGGGTTTTATTGTTTGAAGAAAACTCAGAATAATGGATTACTTGTCTCAAGAGGAAGACTTGCACTTCTTTGATGCCAACGAGGAAGAGATGATGATGAATCCAACTGCTTTTGGTTTCCATGTTTGGAATGATTCACCTGGAAGCGTTGTGGAGCGGAGGAGGAAGTTCTTGGAGTGGATGGGAGTCGAAGGAGATCTGAAGAGAGAGATTTGCGTTGAAGCTGAGCAAGGAGGGTTCAGCAGTTTTTCTAGCCAGGTGTCTTCCTCTGGTTCTGGTTCAAGCCTGGTGGAAGTTTCAGAGGAGTTGTCTCTGAGAGTTGATAAAAATGTGGGCGGTTGTGGTGATGTGACGAGAAGGGAAAGCTCTTCAGTGACAGCAAGTTCTGATTCCAGTTGTTGTCAGGTGAAGGAAACAGAGAAGCAGACCCAAAACGTCTCTCGGCTCGCTAGCTTCAAGAAAGGTTGGTTAACGAGGCTGCTCTCTATGGGATGTTCCGCGGATACAAAGGTCGGTGATGGAATAAGAGCTTCTTCTTCTGGCTATGGTGATGTACTTTCGAGAGTTAAAGTCAAGCATTGTAAGAAACAAGCCAAGGAGCTCTCAGGTCTTTACCAGAGTCAAGATATTAAAGCTCACAACGGTTCAATCTTGGCGATGAAGTTTAGCTGCGATGGGAAGTACCTTGCGAGCTCAGGTGAAGATGGGGTTGTGCGCGTGTGGAAAGTCGTTGAGGATAAGAGATCTAGACTGCGAAAGGATTGCCTTAACGAGATAAACCCTTCTTGTATGTACTTCGAGGTGAACGATCTTTCCCAGTTGAAACCGGTTTTGTTGGATGAGAAGGACAAACCAAACAAGACGACAGAGAGTTTCAAGAGAACATCTGATTCAGCCTGCATTGTCTTTCCTCCTAAAGCTTTCCGGTTAGTGGAGAAACCTTTATATGAGTTCCGTGGACACACTGGGGAAGTCTTGGACATCTCATGGTCAAAAGATAATGTAAGTCTTTCTTCATTAACTTGCAACCGTTGCTTTAATGAAAGTGTAAAACTGAGACATTTGCTATGTAACTTCATGGTTGTAGTGTCTTCTCTCGGCGTCAATGGATAAAACTGTCCGTTTATGGAAACTCGGTAGCAATGCTTGCCGTGGAGTTTTCCCTCACAATGGTTATGGTATGCTTCTTCTTCTTCTTCTTTTTCTTTTTTGTTTTCTATTTATCTCAGTTGCAGCTTTACATTGATTTGATATAATCTTTTTTTTTTTGGCAGTAACGTCTGTTCAGTTCAACCCTGTAAATGAGAACTACTTCATGAGTGGTTCAATTGATGGGAAAGTTCGAATTTGGAACATTTCTGATTGCAGCGTTGTTGATTGGGCTGATCTCAAAGACATTATATCCGCAGTGTGTTACCGTCCGGATGGACAGGGAGGAATCATCGGTTCTCTGACCGGAAGTTGCAGATTCTTTAACATGTCTGGAGACTACTTGGAGCTGGACTCTCAGATACATTTGCATCACAAAAAGAAGTCTTCAAACAAACGAATAACTGGTTTTCAGGTACTAATCTCTCTTCCTCTGTTTTGTTTACTTCTCTTGACGTTGTGAGATGTTAACAAATCTATATGCATGTTTTTTTTTTCTCCTTCTAGTTCTTACCACAAGACCAGAGCAAAGTTCTTGTTGTTTCTGCGGATTCCAAAGTCAGAATCCTCCAAGGCAACGATGTTGTCAGAAAATACAAAGGCGTTTGCAAGACGAGAAGCCTCACATCAGCGTCTCAAACGTCTGATGGAAAGCACATTGTTTCAGCTTGTGAGGACTCCAATGTATATATATGGAGCAATGGAGAGGAAATAGAAGATTCTTCTTCATCTTCCCAAACCAAGAAGATTAAATCTTTTGAACGTTTCTCCACCAATGCATCCGTAGCAGCAACCTGGTGTGGATTCTCAGATCATCACAACACCACAGCTCTCCCGTTTGCTTCACCTCCTTGCTTATCCCTCAACGAAGGATACGTCCCTGGATCAGTTCCCAAAGGAAGCGCTACGTGGCCTGAGGAAAACTTGCCTGCAAATCCTCTTTCTTCAATGACTGCATCTCACTACAAGTTTCTCAAATCATCATACCAGAGATCAACTAGCTCTCTGGCTTGGGGTATGGTCATTGTAACAGGTGGTTGGGACGGAAGGATCAGAACGTTTCAGAACTACGGCTTGCCTGTGACTGTAACTTGAAGAATACTGGTTTGTGTTTTTTCCGAACTTTGGAAAAACAAAATCAGATGCCATTGTTCCTTTCTTGCTAGGCACAAGCACATGGTTATGGCAGGGTCATGTGAAAAGCTATGGTGGGGTCCAAAAACACAAAACCAGATCTATCCTCTGATTTGTGCTATTGTTCAATAGTCAAAAGGAGACTCAAAACACTACTGAAAGATTGTTGATGTAGAGAAATCTATCAAGAAGGGTCAGTGAGAGATTTGATGTAGACGGAGGGGATGATAAGGAACAGATGTTTCTTTCTTTGGCAGTAAGTGGCGGTTGGAAAAGGGGTCTTAATCAGAGTACGGATTTATCTGACAAATCTTGACAGGCGGAGTGTGGGGTCCAATAGAAGAAGAGGCAAGAGATCATGGAAAGGAGTGGTTGAAGGGGAAAGACGTTGATGTTACTTCCAGAGAAAAGATCCTCCACGGAAGATCTCTCCTATGATATGAGTAAAAGGAAGAAACAAAAGTCTTTAACGGTAGTGAAAGGTTTTGTTTGTGTAATTTGATTCTAACGTCTAGGTGAGTTTTTCAGCTTATTTAGTATATTTGAATATTTGGATTTATGTCTGATTAGAGGAAAATCGATTCATTGTTAGCTACCTCTACCTCAGAGAGGCTCCGAAAATTTGTATGTGTAAATATGATCTATTAGTACAAAAAAAACTTTTCTTACTGGTCTCAACTTTTTGTTTGTTCTAAATCAAGAATTTAATAATTGTATAAATAGAGAAATATGACTAATTTAATTATACGTCTAGTGCTTTCACTATACAACTTTGATGCAATATTTTTAAACCCCATCCGGATAGTGAATCGGACTACCTACTTACTGGGTTATTGATTCGATCGCGAGCTACGTTTAACTAATTTTAATATATAATTATATATAACTACTGCAAATATGAGAGAAATTTCAAGTTATTTTTAAAGTTATAGTAAAACATCTAAATTGTGTTTTCATTTAAAAAACAAAATATAAATTATTAAAAATTTGTAACAAGTTAGAAATTATGACATGTAATAAAAATATAACAAGATTAGTATGATTAATAAATATTTAATTATCTTATGTTAATAATAAAAATGTATCAAATCTAAAATAACCAAAAGAAAAATATCAAGAATGTAATAGATTCGTCGGTAGTAAAAAAATTAATGTCAGATCAAGGTTTTTGGTGTGTCTTTTGATAGTATTTGAGATTTAATTTTTTTATAAAAAAATATAACGTAAATTTTTTAAAATAAAAGTAATAAAAATTTAAATAAAAATCATCAATCGGTTCAAACAGTAGTAGGATCACTGATTTTACCAAATTTTGCGGGTTTTTGTAAATTTTATTGGATTTTTAAATAATGATTTTTATATATGATCACTGAATTTATCGGTTTAACCGCATATCCAAATCGGTTCAAATATTGCTTTTATGTCAACAAAATACAAAATTTCAACTGAAAATATACAAAAAAATTAAAAGAAAAACCATTATACAAGCATACGATCTAATACATTTTTTACTGTCACATATCCAATTTTTTTCTGATGTATAACTTGAGGCTATAACAATATAGAAACAATAACAAAACATAGAAAAGAAGAGGGGCTTTACTTTTAAAGTCATAAATATGAATTTATTTATTCAATAGTAATACAATTTGTTTTCTTTTAAGTTGATATGTTTAATTTACTGTTTTAGGAAAAATCGGTCAATTTATGCGTCAACAAAGAGTCGTGGTTCTAATATGTACATATATACGATACATATGCTAAATGTATTTATATTCGATCAACTAACAATTTTAGATCGATTCATACTTTGATCATGTCTCTATTAGTCAAATGATAATGGATGTTTATGTGGATTTAATGGTGTTTACGTGTCTTTACATTTTAAATAAATAATTGAATAAAAAATAAAAATCATTTAAAGTCTATAGTTGGGGGGCATCAAACATGGATGAATCGATCTAAAATTGTTAGTTGATATATGAAATTTGAATATAAATTGTGTTGATGTATAATTTAGCACAGGTAAAGTATACGTACAATTTATTGTATGAATAAAATGAATCGGTCGATTTCACTAGTGTTAGTATAGCGGTTAAAAAGTGGTTGAAGAAGAATTCAAAAATTCGATTGGGCTTACGGATATTAAATTGGATGATATTATAATCGGCCCAATAAAAGAAGGTTGGACGCCCTAAAACGCTGATAAGTGTGTATCATCTGATCTGTAGTGCCACGTCATAGACATGATCCAAAAGGAATAAAACTCAACGGTTGTCCGTTGTCCCAATGGCAGAGAGAAAATAAAGTCTCATAATCATGGCTTCGCTTCCTGTCCACTTCTCCACGAATCATCTCTCTTCGCCCAATTTCTCCGGCAGATTCCGCCGTTCCACCGAGCGGAGAACTTTCGTAGCTCTTGTACATTGCTCCGGTAAATGCCCCCATTGTTTTCGTAATAGTCTGTTATTAGTAGTAGAGTAGGGAACATTCATTCATATTTTAGCTCTTGCCAGTGAGTGAATGTAGAAAAAAAATGATTTTCTGTTCTGTGATTGTGTGGTTTTTGCGTTTATGCAATCTTGATCAGCTAGAGAAAATGATCAAGGAATCAAGAAGACTTTGTTTCCTGTGAAGGAGCTTGGATGTTTCGCTTGCGCCGCTCTTTCTGCTTTCACTCTTACAGTTGCCTCTCCTGTCATTGCTGCTAACCAGGTCAGCCCACATTATGTTTTCTCTTGAATAGTGGTAAAGGAGTGTGTAATTGGCATTCCCCTCACTCGGGCGTTGGGAGGAGACTATTTACATTGCTTAGGTTCCCGGTAAAGAATTGAAACTAACTTTTTTATTACAAAAAATAAAAATATAAAAATATTGTGGTGGATTATCATATCTCTCATTGTAGCTATAACCTTGATTACTGACATTTCTTGTTTTTTTTAAATGGAACCAATCTTAAAGCTTACGAATTGCTTAGAGACGGTTAATGATGGAACTGTTTCAAGATTTCAAGAACTTAATCATGTTTTTGTTTCAGAGACTTCCCCCGCTTTCAACAGATCCAACCCGGTGTGAACAGGCTTTTGTCGGTAACACGATAGGTCAAGCAAACGGGGTCTATGACAAGCCACTCGATCTCAGGTTCTGCGACTACACAAACGATCAGTCTAATCTCAAAGGCAAGACTCTCTCTGCAGCCTTGATGTCAGGTGCCAAGTTTGATGGTGCTGACATGTCTGAAGTCGTTATGTCTAAAGCTTACGCCGTTGGAGCTAGCTTCAAGGGTAAGCAATCTTCTATATATATATATATATAAGATTCGAAAATGGTATAAGTAGGTTTTGATGATGCGGCAGGGGTGAATTTCTCGAATGCCGTTATCGATCGGGTGAACTTCGGGAAGTCGGATCTAAAAGGAGCTGTGTTCAAGAACACGGTGTTGTCAGGTTCCACATTCGAGGAGGCAAACCTGGAGGATGTGGTCTTTGAGGACACCATCATTGGTTACATAGACCTTCAGAAGATATGTAGGAACGCGACAATAAACGAAGAAGGAAGACTCGTCTTGGGTTGCAGATAAATAAGAGATGAAGAGACCAAAGGGTTTTGGATTTGATGTGTGTGTAAGAATTTGAGAGTTGACACAAAAGAATGTATGAACAAATAAGTACGTTCAAGTGTTGAAGGATATTAGGACTCAGAAGAGTGTTATGAGGTTTTGTATAATCAATTCCTGTAAAGTTTGTAATCAGACAAAAGGGTTTTTCTCTGTTATTCGTTCATTACGTTACGTATATGCAAAACGAACAATATTTGGTCACCAGAAAAAAAAAAAATGTTGTAAGTAAAGAAGAGAAGAGAAGAGAAGAGAAGAATTGGTCTGTCTTATTCCATGAATAATGATCTCCTTATATAGGATACAATAGCTTGGAGACAAAGCTTAACTTGGAGTGGGGAACAAGTATATCTAGGACTTTCCATATGGACATCATTACAATATTTATAACACTTCCCCTTGATGTCCAATATGTCGAAGTGCTTTCAGAACGCCGTAGATGCTGCCTCGTTAAAAACCGAGATTGTAATGCCATAACCGTCTAGAGTTTGTAATGCGTTTGGAATACTGCCTCGTTAAAACCTTTCCATGGTAAACCCAAAAACCCAATGTGGTAAAAACGGGAAGCCATGGATAGGAAAAAGAGTACAGCCGCATTACTTCCCCTGAAGTGAACATCACTGAAGGCTTCTCAGTGATCGCATACCAATCTGCTGCATAAGCTTCCTGAGCGTGCATGTTGGTAATGCCTAAGTGAAGAGGTCGGCTGAGTTCTCGCTGGATCTGACTTAGAGTACCTTGACCTCTCCTTCTTTCTGAAGATCGTGGGTGAAGAAGAACTTGGGGAGAACATGCTTAGTCTTGTCACCCTTGATGTAACCATCTTTGAGCTGAGCTATGCAGGCCGCATTGTCTTCGTAAAGAACGGTCGGCTCGTCTTTACCATCCGTGATCCCACATGATGTCCGAATATGGTGTGTCATGAGTCTCAACCAGACACACTCTTTGCTTACTTCATGGATCGCCAATATATCCGAGTGATTGGATGATGTGGCTGATATAGTCTGCTTGACTGATCTCCATGAAATGGTCGTGCCTCCATATGTGAAAACATAGCCGGTTTGGGACTTAGCACTGTGTGGATCGGACTGGTAACCTGCATCAACAAAATGCTTTCATGATATTCATGGTCCATTAGGATCATATGGTTTATCTCTCTTAGATAAATTCGACCATGAATGTCTTTGTATGTCCATGATCTGTCCGGATCAAGACATCATCCATAATCCATCCGGATTATGTTCTTGTCCACTATATATCTTATTCATATCCTTTGACCAAAACTCTTTATGAACTTTTAGTATATGTCCACGGCCTGTTCATGAAGTGGTTATTGTGTTATAGTTTGAAGTTTAATCAAAACTAAGCCACTTTTGGTCAATAGGACGTTCCTCTCACTTGGATGGTTTAGGTCGGATTTAAGACCTAGAGGAACTGGTCGGAACAAGCTGGACGGGATGGATTGGTCGGGACCAATGATGATTAAGGTCGAACTAGGTCGGACATGATCCTAGTCGGTATGGTTCCCTTTGGTCGTGAATCCGATGGATTCTCAGACCATTTGATCAATCTATTCTTGGTACGTTGGATCATAGATCCCAACATTCATATACGGCTAATGATCTCTACTATAGATCATCGTAGTCTCTTCATAGCCTTTCCAAGAATCAATCATCTTAATCATCCTTTCTTTAAGTATAAACAAAAGGAATATATTGACTACTATATGGACTGATCAGAAACGTTCTTATAGAACTTTCTACTAAGCATCACTTAGTCTTATCATATCGTGTGTACATACACGCATGCAGCTGCATTTCAGTCCATGAACAACGCAGGAACGATGTTGTTCTATGAGAACTTCTTTCTCATTTCTCAAGGTATCTTATGTTACCTTTATATCCAGTGATATATCCAATGTCTACTACATCTTCCTTAGATGTCCAAATCTTTATTAATTTCGATATTGGGTAGTAGCATTCACCACCTAGGAATTTATTTCCTTGTTCCTTAGTCCCTGTGAGTATCCTTGTGTGATCAAGCCATTCCTTTTGAATGCTTTATGTAGCAACATGTACGACCACTTGTCTGTACTTTCATGTTCTACAGCTCACGATTTTCTTTTCCTCACAAGACTCATCTGTTCACTGGTTAGATGGCGTCTATCTTATGTATTTGGCCAATACGCCCATCATATTCATTCTTTACTATAACTCCACGTCCCATTCATTTCTCTATGATGAGTACTCTTACGTGGGTTAGTGATCCTCGCATATATCTTATGCTCAAGTGCTTTCTCTTTATCATTTATGAGTGTGTGTATGTGTCGACACCTTATATAATGTTCCATCGCGTTCTATCGCGTTCTAGACATGATACAATCGATTGAGATTTTATTATTATCAGGATCATTGAATACTTTGTAGTTTGCAAGGCTACATTGTATGATACCTGTACCTTAGGACCGGCCGGTCTTATCTCATTGTCTAGTATGGTTTCTCTTTCATGAACCCGGATCTATCATTATGAGCACCTTAACTTTTCTATCCGTGGTTCATTATATATGGAACATTCTGGTCTATCTTGTATAGACTTTTACAGCAACTTGATTATGTCTCTACTAGGACATTTATATAGTGGTGCTAAGCTGGTATGACTTAGTCATTCTTTCGGGTCTGTCTGGCTATCATTCTTTCTTTGTTTATGGACGTCCAGTACATGTATATCTGGTCCGAGGATCTTAGCCAAGACTTGGATGGTTAAAACCATTCCACTTTCACTTTCTATTTACCAGCTTATAGCTTTCTCCATGATGTTGGATAGTCGGATTCATCTTGTATGTAATCCGTGTACCTTGGCCACAATATGATTACCTTTGTTTGGCTCATGGTCTCATTGAATTCGTGGGAGAAAGATCATGTTTTCTTATCCAACATATATTCCCGATTTTCATCTCATTCTTAGATGAGGTATTCCATCCTAGATGGCACATGGGTATGTGGTGGTTTATTCATAAACTCTTAGGATGGTCTATATCTGGATTATGACCCTTTTTCATCTTTAGACGGGAATATCTATGCTCACTTTATATGGCCTGATGTATCTTATCTTTCATACATGTATTCTTGTGGTTTACCCAAGCTTATAGACTTTTGAAGTCTCAATCTTATAGGTTATGCCTTATACGGCCAAGCTATAATGCCTTATGGCCTTCGGCCAGGCTTATCATGTTCGGGTTTTATAGTATGGTCATGGACCACACCGAGTGTTTATTCTTCCCCTCATGAACATGCTATAAAATACGTTTGTTTGTCCTCACTTAAACGTAATGCTTGGATGGCCAGCATGGTTTTAGACCATGATACACGAATTTGTGGTCTGGTCATGATCACGGGTTTTGTTCTCACTACCCTTATGATCAGATTATACTTTCGTGTTGCTTGGAACAATGAAGCCTACTGAGTTTCCCTTGTGTACATGTTTCACAACGTGAGATCTTATGGGATAACTCTTTGTGCCTTAGTAATTTTAAACTTTGCATCAAGTTCGGACCAGGATGGCTAATCCAGTCATGCCATAAAGTGTATAAATTCATTGGTGAACCTTACTGGTTACCTAGGCTTTTATGCCTTATCACACTGATCCTTAGCATAGTATTAGATCAGTAGGGAGAATGTAGTCTCGACCTCTTTTATATGTATGCCTTTGGCGATTTTCATTAGCTAAAGGAACATTTCCTTTTTCTTTACTTTGCCCATTGGTTTATTATTGAAACCATTTTGATGTGGCTTGTAATGCCATTTCGACCTTTACTCCCTCCTGGACCATGATTGGATCTACAACCACGGTTATTGTGGTATCCTTGTCCACGGCCAGTGGGGATTTTGGGTCTCTCTCAATGGGTCTTAGGTGATAAATTTCATGCCTCTTAAGGCCATGCCTTAGGCGTGGTGGTCTAGACATACTCTTCTCGAGTTTTCATTCTCATTTGTCAATCAAAAATATTTTTCAAGCAAATCAATCAAGATAAAAGAAAAACTTTTATTAATGCTATGAAATTTGAATGACAAATTATATTTAAAACAAAACACCAAATCATAAGTATGAAATCAGAATGTCAAAAGGCTTAAACAATAGCCGGCCAGTCCATAATAACATCTTGGACATGGCTCACATTTGGTTCTCTATTCAATGAATAAACCAATCTCATCATCTATATGAGTCCACCCGAATTTTCTTTTCTTAGCTTCTTCAGCATCACCGTATATCATCTCACATTGATACTCGGCACTTATCTCCATAACATAGTCGAGTTTGTCGAGGTTGACTTTCCTTTTCTGCTTCTTTTCCTCAAGAGCTGAAAGGTATGAGAGAAGGTCGTAATAGGTTGTGAAACCTTTAGCCTTCTGTGATAACAACACTTCCTTTGAATGGATCGTGTCACGAGTCTTGCTTAACAAGTCATAGTTTGTTATCACTTCACCACATAGTTTAAGACTATAGGTGATTCTCATAAGATCAAAGTGATAGTCATCCACGGATTCATAATCCTGGAACCTCAGAGCCTTCCATTCTTTCATGGACTCATCTAGTAATGGCTCGAAGAACATGGTGTTCAATCTCGACCAGAGATCGTAAGGATCGTTGATGTAACTGCACTCATCATACAGATCCTTCACGAGATGCTTTCTCATTATCAAAACAGCTCTACGCCTTTCATATGCAAGGGTATCATTGCCGTATTTGATACACTTCCCAAGTCCTTTAGACTTTAAATCGGCTGAAGTGTTCATCGCCCAATCAAGGTAATTATCTCCATTGAGATCAAGGGCTGGGTAATCCGAGTGATGGAGTCTCGACATCTGAATCATATCAAAATGATTTGTGTTAGTACATACAATTTCTGATGCCATTGGCTATCCAAGAAATAAAAGGCACTCGGCCAGTATGTAAACAATAAAGCCATATGGCTTGTGTGACCAATGCCATTCGGCTATTACACAATTAAATCACATTGCCAGCAAACAAATAAGAGGGCCATACGGCCAGTTTGCATTCTCTTTAGAAATTTACTTTCTCATAACTCATCCATCACTTAATCAACTTATTTGATTTATAAATCCCTTGAAAATAGTGGGATGGAAGAGTGCATGGTTTAGCCATACCATATGGTATGCTACATCGACCCATGCGGTTTAATGGTCTAGTAGTACCATTCGGTACACATCCTCGACCAAATAAAACGGATCGTGATTTAGCTGCACTGTGGTGCGCATCATCCATCACCGGTGATTGTGGATCACCGTGGATCATCGAGGATCACCGTGGATCACCTTGGATCACTGATCATCGTAGATTATTGCGGATCATCGAGGATCATCATGGATCATAGATCAACGCGGATCATCGTGGATGATCACCGTGAATCATAGGTGAAAAATCTAGTTGCACCTGAGGGTGAACATCATCGACCATTGATTTTGTTTTATGGTCTAATCGTACTTAAGAGTATGTATCATCGACCTTTACTTCATATGGTCTAGTCATACCTATTGGTATGCATCATTGACTTAAAAGAAAATCATGGTCTAGCCACACTATGGTGTGCATCATCGACCAAAAGATGTGGAAAACGTTAACCTTATGTTTTGTTTGGACATATAGCGTGTCATCCTTAAAGGGGTATCACTTGTTGTCCATTCAAAACAAAAGTCATATAATCACATGCTTTATATTTTAGGGTTTAGGGTTTCTTAAAATCAGATTTAAACTTTAAGGATTAGGGTTTAAAATTCAAATCTGTTTTTAGGATTAGGTTAAACATTGACCTTAAATTTTGTTTGGACATATAGCGTGTCATCCTTAAAGGGGTATCACTTGTTGTCCATACAAAATTTAATCTTTGCCGATCTTTTCTCCTTGGTTCCTCTTTTAGAAACCTTAAATAATCAACAATGAAAGTTTCAAAGTTGGATTAGTATGAGATCTAAGAACAATAGAAATCGAAATTAAGAGAGATAAGGAGTTGGCGGCTATTAGGGTTTTGGATGATCTTTGACGGCGCGGCTTGCACTGGGAGGTGACGGCGCGTCTGGAGTCGGATTGATGCGTGGTCTGCGGCGCTGGATTCGTCTCGTCAAGAGCTTCAATTTGATATATTACTCGTCGTCTGGATCCTTACGGTTAGGGAGATATGACGGTTTAAAGTTGCGGCTGAAATTAGAGTTTTTGTGGTCGCTGGATTTTAGCTAGGGTTTAGAGTCTCGTGCTGATAACGTGTTGTAAGTAAAGAAGAGAAGAGAAGAGAAGAGAAGAATTGGTCTGTCTTATTCCATGAATAATGATCTCCTTATATAGGATACAATAGCTTGGAGACAAAGCTTAACTTGGAGTGGGGAACAAGTATATCTAGGACTTTCCATATGGACATCATTACAATATTTATAACAAAAAAAACCGCAGGATATGCAAACGAATAGGACAATGTTTAGTTTTATACGCAGGTGATTCATATAAGATATATAAATAAATAATAGGAGTGTTTTAAACAAAAGCGCATCTGGTGTAGTGGTATCATAGTACCCTCCCACGGTACTGACCAGGGTTCGATTCCCTGGATGCGCATTCAAATTTTCACTTTCTTTTTGATCTTTTCTGCATTATAGTGTTTTTGAGTAAACTAGTTTTGTTACATGGGCTTACAATCTTTCTTCATTTTAGTCTAGTTATAACTAACTAAACTATTGAAAGTTTTTATTCGAGGCGTAACTAGGTAAATTAGTATAGATATTAGATTCGAAGTTTTGGATTCATCGCTTAACTTATAAACTAGATTTTGACCCGCGCTTTGGAAGCGCGGAATATTTTACGATGAAAAATTTCACTAATAACTTAACAAATATTTTGTTAACTTTTAAAGAGTGTGTATTTAAAATATTTTTGTATTTAAATCAGTGTTTTTAAATTCAACCCGATTGTGATTATACCGGTTAATCCGGAGATCTAACAATTCAATTTAATTTTTTAAAATATTCATATTAAAAAGTCACTAAAACCCGAGACTAACCGATTAAACTGATGGATGAGCGATATGTAATCTAATTTGATTGAAATTGTAATAGTTTCATAATTTGTAATCTTATAATCCAAATTTTAAAGTTTATTATTTTGTAATTTCTGAAATTATGACGTTTCTACAAAATTTTAAAGAGAAAATGATGGATATAAAATAACTAAGATTAATTATTGTATTGTTTGAAAACATTGATAGTAGTATATAAAATATATTGTTTGGAAACATTGATAGTAGTATAAAAAAATAAGTATATTGTTTGGGAACATGGATAGTAATATAAAGAAAGGAACATTAGTGATTTAATGTAGGTTTAACTATAAAGTATAAAGGTGTATTTAATTTAAAAACTTACAAAATAAATGTTAGATCCAACAGAATGTTTCTGTTTTAATAAGATAGATTACAATTCAGTACAAATAAATATTTCTGATGTTGATGAATTAAGTTATGTTCAATAGTGTCAATAAATTGGCAAAACGTTCAATTAATTAATATTCTTGGTAAGAAATCTTACTAATTAATCAACTCATCCGAATGGAGTAATACATTAAACAATTAATTAACTTATCTAGGCCCTAAAAAGTTTGTCTGACACTCAATTAGCATCGACCAATTTTGTAAAACATTATGTGATTTCTTTTGGCTCTACTGGTCTTATCATGGAACTAAATGTTCAACTTTGATCTTGTTAAAAACAGATAAGATCCGCGAGTTATTTTTTTAAACGAGAACAGCAAGATGCAGGAATTATATGCAAGAAACTCGATAGAGTGTTGATGAATGATGCTGCTATTCAAAGGTTCTCCAATGCTTATTCTATTTTTGCACCAGGAGGATGTTCTGATCACATGAGGTGTACAATTCATTTGAAGCCACTTCGGGAGAAGATTCGACGTCCGTTTAAGTTTGTGAATGCTATAGGGAATCTACAAAGTTTCCTTCCTATGGTCAGAGCATTTTGGGATAACACAGAGACTCTTTATCACTCCACTTCAGCTCTCTATAGATTCTCCAAGAAACTAAAAAGCTTGAAGCCGTTGATAAGAGAGCTTGGGAAAGAAGGCTTGGGAAATTTAACAAGAAAAGCGAAGGAGGCTCATGAACTATCATGTGAGAAGCAAAAAGAAACTCTCTCCAACCCGAGTGAGTCAGCAGCTTAGGAGGAGTCCGTAGCTTATGAGAAGTGGTTGCATATTGCAAGCTTAGAGGAAGATTTTCTCAAGCAACGTGCTAAATTACATTGACTGGAGGTAGGAGATCAAAACAATAAAGCATTCTACAACGCTATACGAACTCATCAAGCTCAAAACATGATTCGAGAAGTACGTTGTGCGAATGGTAATACTGTCAATACTCACGAAGAGGTAAAGCAGGAGGCAGAAAGGTTTTTCTCTGAGCTATTGAATCTGTGTCCAGAAGAGTATAAAGGCACCACAGTGGAAGAGCTAAGTGACCTGTTGGAGTTCAGATGCAGTGAGCAAGATTGTAATATGTTGGAAGCAGAAGTAACTGAGGAGGAGATTAGAAAAGTTTTGTTTGCAATGCCCTCCAACAAGTCACCTGGTTCGGATGGTTATCCTTGTGAATTTTTCAAGATGACATGGTCGGTTCTTCGTCATGATTTTGTTGTGGCTATTCAATCAGTCTTCAAGTTTGGCTTCCTTCCTAAAGGAGTGAATTCAACGATACTGGCCCTCATCCCTAAGAAGATAGACTCAATGGAGATGAAGGATTACCGACCTATCTCCTGCTGCAATGTTCTATACAAGGTGGTCTCCAAGGTTCTTGCAAGCAGCATTGAAGAAATTATCAGTCGGCTTTCATCAAAGAAAGGCTGCTTATGGAGAATGTTTTACTGGCTTCGGAGTTGGTAAAAGATTATCAGAAAGAGTCGGTCTCTCCAAGATGTCTGTTGAAGATAGATATCTCCAAGGCCTTTGATTCAGTGCAATGAGAACTGGTTCTCAAGAGGTTAGAAGCATTGGGATTTCCTATGAAGTTGATTCACTGGACTAAATTATGCATCACGAGCCCGTCCTTCTCTGTTCAAGTGAACGGTGACCTTGTCGGCTACTTCCAAAGTACAAGAGTTTTGAGAAAAGGATGTTCTCTTTCTCCCTATCTCTTTGTACTTTGTATGAACATTTTGTCAAAGAAGATTGATAGAGTTGCAGCTGGGAACAGATTTCAGTTTCATCCTAAATGCCATTCACTCTCTCTCACTCATCTGTGCTTCGCTGATGATCTGATGGTGTTTGTGGAGGGATCAAAAGGCTCTATTGAAGGTGTGTTAGCTGTTTTTGAGGAGTTCACAAGCTGGTCGGGTCTGAAGATTAGTCTGGAAAAGTCCACCATTTATATGGCAGGTGTGCCGGTTGAGGAAAAAAGAAACATATTAAAGAACTTTCCTTTTGCTGAGGGCACTCTACCAGTAAGATATTTGGGTCTCCCGCTAATGACGCAGGTGATGAGGAAATCAGACTATCAACCTCTGGTAGAAAAAATAAGACACAGAATAAGCACATAGAAGTGTAGATTCTTGTCCTATGCAGGGAGGTTGCAATTGATCAAAGCAGTCATCACGAGTATTGTCAATTTCTGGTCTGCTGCCTTTAGGCTTCCAAGTCAATGTGTAAAAGAGGTGGAGCAACTCTGCTCAGCTTTCCTATGGTCAGGTCCCAGTCTTAAAACTACTGGCGCCAAAGTTTGCTGGAAGGAAGTCTGTAAAGAAAAGGATGAAGGTGGATTGGGAATAAGGGCTCTAAAGGAAGTGAATAAGGTCTGTGGTTTAAAGCTTATATGGAGGCTGCTGTCGGGTAACTCACTGTGGAGTAAATGGATTCGGTCAAATCTGCTGAAACAGAAAACATTTTGGGAAGTCAATGAGAAATCTCAAAATGGGTCTTGGATGTGGAGGAAATTATTGAAGCTTCGGGAGGTTGCTAAGCTTTTCTATAGAAGAGAAATTGGTAATGGGCGCCATACATCTTTCTGGTTTGGTAAATGGAGTGACAGAGGTGTTCTGTTTGACATCTTGGGGGCTAGAGGCTTTATAGACATGGGTATCCGCAGAGAAGCAACTGTCGAAGAAGCAGTCTTTAATCCCCGTCGGAGAAGAAGACACAGAGTGGAAATTCTAAATAGCATAGAAGAGGAGTTAAGGAGTTTACATGAAAAGTTATGTGACGCAACGTAGGATGTAAGTTTATGGAGATGGGAGTCGGGTTATAAACAGGTTTTCTCTACTTCTGAGACTTGGAAGCTTACTCGGGAGAGGAAGGAGAAGTGTACTTGGGCTCTCGACAATGGATAGAATTGCTAGATGGAACCCAAGAGCAGATACCACATGTGTTTTATGCAAGAACGCTAATGAGAATAGGGCGCACTTGTTCTTTGAGTGTCCTTACTCTGCTCAGATTTGGGAGAGTCTTGTGAAAGGAATCATGGGGGATAGGTATTCAGGCACCTGGTCAGATATTATTCAGATGTTTACTGGTGCCGGAAATTTGGAGAAAAAGAAGCTCTTCTGTCTCAGATATACTTTTCAAGCTGTAATATATGCAGTGTGGAATGCAAGGAACAAGGTTAAACATGGGGAGAAATTTCTCCAGTGACTGTTGAAAAAACTGATAGACAAAGGAGTGAAAAACAAGTTGAGCTTACTGAGAATGAAGGAGTTGAAGGGGATGGAAGGTATACTACAGTTCTGGTTTAGCACCAGATTATGATTTTGGTTTTTGGAGGATTATTTCTATAAGAAAATGTATAGAGAAATGATCTAAAAAGAAAGTAACACTTGATGTAAATAGGCTTTTTTTATGAATAAAATTTAACATTCATTCAAAAAAAAAAATAACTCTCTTTATTTAATATCCGATATAACGAAGTACACAGAGAGTTAAAGGCTACTACATACATGTCAATAAAACAAGGTGACTATAATTAATTAGTAATTTAGTATACTAATCTCCTTTCACCAACGCGTTTCTGAAGGGTATTGTACACTGATCTCATCCTCAAACAAAAGTCAGAATAGGAGGATTGCATACATTCATATATAAAGATACCCGTTCATGCATGTGCTTATATATATATAGAGCGATAATCGTGTCTTGAATGATTCAAGGCTTGCCTCCGGGCCTCCTTCTTGGATCGTGCTTAGGGTTGGGTCCTGCGTCGTCGTAGTCCGCAGTCGAGTGGAACATCAACTTCCTGTGGCTCATGATGATCTTGTTCACTTCCGTCTCCTCACTCTTCATAATTACAAAACCATGTTACTATCTATATTTGGATACGAAGCAAAGTTCTTAATACATATTTCCGCATATAAACATAAATTAAAATACACTACCTTGTAACGCATGAAACTCTCATGCATCTTTGCGCCTCCCAGTTGGATAGAGCCTTCCACTATAGCTAAAAGAAAACATTGTATCAGTGGTTTATACATTCTTTTAAGCTATAATTAGAAGAAATTGATTTAAACTCATGCAAAGTTAGTGATACAAAGAAAAAAAATAGTTAGTGATACATTTTAGTATTGGAGAAAATAGTGTAATAATTAGTATAGCGTGGTTCCACCAATACAACAGTAATGAATGTCATCAAGGTAAAATTTAACTAGCGTTAGAAGAGAGGAATGTACGAAGATTATATGATACCAATAGCTAATTAGATGGATTGGAGTGAGAGGTCGATTAGTATATATATATATCCATATACAACGTAAAAAATAACACGTAAAAACTGAAAAAGATGTAATGTCGGAGTAGATTTACCTAGTGATGAAGAGCAAAAAATGAGTACGAGGAAGATGAGAGGTAGGGGCTTGATCCTGAAAGGCATATTCTATGGTTTTGATGAGTATTCTATACAATACGATATTTTTTTCTTCTATATATGATAGTTAATATTGCTATCTGATATGAGGGAGAGGGTAAATAATTAGAGGAGAAATGGGTTTTGATATGAGAAGATGGGAGAGGGCTGGCTTCCAATTTATAAACGGTCAAGTTTCTGTGGTGGAAACTGTTTTGGTCCTTATAGAATTTGGTCGTGAAAGGTGATGATTATAACCATGACTATCCTCTTTATGATAATGAAAACATGAACAGCCCCTATCAACATAACTTTTTCAAAGAATAAGAATATCACGTAAGTATCGACATTGTTTATTAGAAAACAATAAAGAAGGTTGAAAACTTTTACCAAAAAAAAAACTAAGGTTGAAAACAGTGGCTAGACTATCATCAAAATGGTGATGATAGTAGCAAGAAAAAGAAAAGAGTCATGAGATCAAAATCAGATGATATTGGGATAATGCAATGAACCCACAAACCCTAGAAAAATAATCTAAAGAAAGTCAACTCAGCTGTTGATTGTGTCACGTCTCCCAAAAGGACACTTACGCTTACGGCTTACCTCTGTTTATGCTTGTGGACAAACAAGAATTTTTAAACCAGTAACCACACATTGTTTTGCAAGACATTGCTCAAAACTATATATTTTATTACACCAAAAAACTATGTATTTGTTTTTAATATGATTATGTGAACTAGACGGGTGTCATATAAAACACATAAGGTATAATTAAAACCAACATGCCTATTTTTATTTTAAATATGTAAGTTTTTGTTTTATGTCTACAACATGATAATGTTTAATAGAATTTCTTAACATTTTAAAACTTACGATATATATATCATCTAAAACAAATGAAGCTACCCACTCGAAATGCAATCTATTTCTCGTGGAAAATTTGATAAATGGCGGATGACTTAAAACACATTAAAACTTCAAAAAGAAAAAAAATCCAGAATAATCTGAACAACATTATTATAATTAAGGTCCTTAAGGATGTAAGGTTTATATTTTTAAACCTGTCGTAGAAAGTAGAAACATTAATAATTTGGCCAACTACTAGATCAATGACTGTTGAAATATAATGCATATGATCTTGCAACAAGATTGATTTAGATAGCATAAAGTTACCATTTGTATGTATAAAATGTTCATGAAACTAAGTGAAGTGTTAGAACAAAAAAAAAAACTAAGTGAAGTGTTAGAACAAAAAAAAAAACTAAGTGAAGTGAGCCATCGAATATCTGTATGTACTTTGTAATTGTGCCTAAACCATCCGATAATGTTTTATAAGTGGTTCGGATTCATAATGAAAAATGGTTTGATTGATGTAAGAATGTCGACCTAACTCATAAACTTGAAGGGGAAGTTCCTCTTGACTATTTATATATACGTACCAGCTTCTTCTTTTTTTTTGGTCAAGCTTAGGCTCTTACGGGTATAACTTTCATGTGTAATACTTTGTTTCACTACAAACTACAGGTTTAAATGTATAACTTTGATATAATCTCAAAATGTTTTAGATATATGATTTAGATTTTAATGCTATATATTGTGTAACTTTATAATCTTATTGTTTAAATTTTGTATTTGACATTATCACGATTGATTCTGTATATTTTACTTAGTTATTAATTGTTATTTCATACGATATATTTTCAAATTAGTTTAGCTATACTATAAAAGTATACTTTACAAATTAATAAAAGTAGTATATTTTTCTAGTATAACTGACCATTTTCAGAAATGATGATATAATATGTTAGTGCACATCTGAGTAAAATATGTTTAAGAAAATCACATATTACAGAAATTATATATTTATATATCACTATAGCTATGAAAGTATTAACAGTTAATTATATTATAATAATTAGTTTTATTATAATCTACCAATCATAAATTCATATTAATTAATAATCAAAATTGAAGAATGTTGTTGTATATTTCTGATGCACCATAACTAAATACAACAACTCTACTAAAATTTGGAAAGTTTTAAATGCTATAAAATAATAAACAATTGCTGGAAAAAATAAAAATAGAAAACAATTAAATTCAATGAAATAGTTTTAAATGAAAATAAATGGTAAAAATTATAAAAATGTATTGTAATTAGGATGAAACTAATTTATGTTGTTAGCCTTAAAAATATGAGTGACACATTTGTAATACTGAAAGTAAATTAAGGAAACTTCAAAAAGATATATATCCCTAGTGAGATATGAATAGATCCAAAATTTAAATGATAATATTTATAAATAGATAAAATAGAATTTTAAATTAATAGAATATATGTTATTTTTATCTTCTAATGTTGAAAGCAAATGTTTTTTAGTTGAGAAAATTGAAAGCAAAATATTCAAAAATAATTCTTTTCAAATGTAATTTTGTTATATTAATAGCAGAATGCAGACTCTCTTTTTTTCTTCATATGAGACACCATTAAAAAACCTTTGTGCATATTTAAAAACAAAATTTTCTTTCCTTTTCTCAAAAAAATAGTATGTTTTCCAAATTTCTAACATTATGTATTAACCAAACGGAGAGTAATATATGTTTGAATATAAACATAAGTTTTTATAAGTAAATAATCTTTCAAAACTAATCGAAAATTTTATCATTAGCTTCTATAGAATTTTAAATAGTCAATATATTCCCATTTAATCTTTTATGTCAAAATATTCAAATGATTTACTTTCTACGATATCAGTTTTATTTCTCTTTTTAATACTTTAACCTTTTTGTAATTGGTTGTCAACTTGTCACCAATCAAACCAGTTACTTCGTATATATATAAGTACTGCTTATTGTAGACATATATAAATATTTAGTGAGTGCCAATATTTCCAAAGAAAAAAACTTCATTTGGTTTCACGATTTTTACCTTTTAACTCTTAAACCCATTTGTTTTCACCACGTTTTTTTCATACAACTGTAATGTATTATAGGTTGGATGGAGTACCACGTGTGCTCATAGTCAAGTTTACTTATCGACGAACAATTTAAATGAAAATTGCATTTTCTTCTAAGATAACTTGGTCCATTATCAAAAAGTAAGATGGGATCATACCAAACTCGTACGTAATTATGGTTTTGTTTCATGCTGTTAATGATTCATAATGTCATTGAAATTTTCATACCAAGGTTACATATATACTCAAAATTGAACACATTAATAATGCAATAATTGATTGACAAGCTCCTTAACAACCAGTGACTAAAAATGGCTGTTCAATTACAGCTGAATATGAACATGACGAATTATCATAGCAGTAATGCATATCAAATATTTATATGCCAAAGTTTTTAAATAAATTACTCAATTTTAGTATCTTATGTAAAATTTACAATAGTTATATATGAAATCAATGCGTATAAACTAAAATTCGACAAACACGTGGTAGGCAATTGCTAGGTAGAAAAGTTTTAAAGTGTACTTAAGAAAGTAATTATGAATTCAAAAAATGTGCAGGGCAGATTTCAAAAGCCGTGGTACCAAGCAATAAACAATTAGATTAGATATAAATAAAGAGAAATAGTGGAACTAGTCCTTCCATTTCCGACGTTCACAACTTTATGAGAAGTCAACTTAGATTGGGACAGACATAGCGAGTGGCCTACAAATGTATCAGAGAAGTGCATCTTTTTGAGTGACCCATTATAGTGAGAGACCACTATCCTCGAAATCTTATTTTAAATTTAAGATCTTGTCTCAATAATGCTATGTATTCAGTTTGACCTAATTAATATCCACAGTTCAACTCTTAATTACATCAATTTTTTTATCTAAGCAAACAATTTACCCAGCTAAAACTTCTTAAGTGCCATAAAAACGCATAAACATACGCTCAACGATTGACAACAAGAGACCCTGCAAAGACATAATATATTTAACCGAGACATATTAAATACTCCCTCCGTTCCTAAAAGATGGTTGTTTTGGAAAAAAAAATTGTTTTTTAAAAATGGTTGTTTTATGTTTTCTATGAAAAAATTGTAAATTTTTAAAAAATTAATTGTTTTATTGGATTACTATTAGTCAAAAGTTGTTGAAAATTGAGAACTATAAAAAACAATAAGTTTATTATAATAATTTAATACGTTTTTTTAATATGTGTGAAAACACTAAAACGTCATTCTTTTAAAAACAGAGAGTTATCATGCTTTAGTGATAAAATTGGTGTAGACAAGTTGTCTTTCGTCAAACATTTTAACAAACGTATTTAAAATTTTCGCAATGGTTATAGAAGATGTATAATCGCCATTTTCTCTCAGCAGTAATGCTTTTGTTGTAGGGACCAGAGAAGTTGCAGCAATACTGGAGTACTAGGTAATAACCCGTGCCTTACACGGGATGAGATTATTGATTTTATTATCTTTTTAATAGGCATGAGTATTCAGGTATCCGAGTCGGGTTCGAGTCGAATCCTATCGGGTTCGAGTAGGTTCGGTTTTGATGTAAAAGAATCTTAAAATAACCGAATAATTACTAATATATCTGAACTGGTTCATACTCAAAGTAACCATATTACCCGATTTGGTTCGGATATTTTGTATCCAAACTATCCAAATGTACTAAAAAATAACTAAAATTACTCATTAGATACAGTTTTTTTTCTATACAGACTATCATATTTTATCTGAAAATACACAAAATATATTTAGTTTAAAATTTTAATTTTAATTTTTAAAATACGTATACATATAATTATAAATAATATTTTTAAATATATATTTACATTTCAGAAATCTTCGGACACTCATTCTGTTTTTGGTTCGGATCGGGTTGAGTACCGGTTCTTCGGATAAATCAGTTTAGGAACCACTCGGTTATTTACCCTGTATCTGATCGAGTTCGGGACCCTGATTTTCGGTTCGGTTTTGGATCGGTTCTTCAGTTCTGGATATTTTGCCAAGTCCTACTTTTTAAGATAAAAAGACATTATATGTGTTTAATCTGGATATTCGTTCGGTATTACGTTATTTTTTAGCCTCCTAAAATATAAATACCATTCTAAATCCATATTTATTTAGTTTATTCGGTTGAAGTGATCGAGGTATTTATTTTTCGGTGATAAACCTAAAACTATTATATTTGTTTGGCTTCATTTTATATCAGTTTTCGACAGTTCTTATGTCGAACCAATGGTTTCATTTTTAAATTTCTAAATGCTTGCAAAATCAAATAAAATCTAAATAATAGTTTAAGAAAAAAGACATACAATATTATTTGTATTGTTTGTACAAACAATAATGGTGAAATTTTAAGATTTTGTATTTTATATAAGATAATCTAATATTATTTTTGTTGTTTGAACTTAGACATAATATAAAAAGTTGTATATTTATATTCATTGGTTTTTATTAATTTTAATAATGTAAATTTTGATTAATATTGATGTGAGTAGACACATAGCATGTTTCCCATGTCTTCTCGATTTGATCTTGCATCAGGTCCTTCATGTGATCTTATGATCATCTAAAACGGTAAACAAAATACATTAAATTTAAATAATCACATACGAAAATATCATTAGAAGTTAACCACTTATCTGTAACTTCGATTGCTTTAGAAAATTTTCGGTGCAATCACCTCCCCAAAGAAATTCTTTATAGTTACTCTCGTTCAGACCATCAACCATACATGGACAAGACCATAAAACATGGTTTAGAGTTACATTCCCATCATCATCATCATCATCATCATCATTCTCACCAACATGTCTCCTCCTCTCAATCTTGTCAAGTTCTTCTAAAGAACCCAACAGTAAAGTTTTTTTTCATGGACCCGAGAAGAGCTTTGAAAGAGACCTTCATGAGTTGTGTAGAGACTATCTGATATCACAGTTACCAAATGTAACATTTTGAAATAATCTATACACTTGGAGTATATAGCATTGTCACATGTCTCTTTTTAAAAACCAAGTTAGATATGAAATTTTCAATTTTTAAAATACTTTCACTCCACCATTTTAGCTAATGCGAATCTTAATGATTTTTTTTAAATAATATTACTCAGTAGTTGTACAAAGAGAATTTTAAATAATTTCAGTTCACTATTACAAATGTTAAAAATGTATGAATCAAACAAGCTTATTAAAAAAAATAGAGTGCGAACACATTAAATTATCTCAAATATAGTTAAAAATTTAGTGTGTGAACGCATTAAATGTCAAACGAATGTGAAGACGACACATCAGCATATTCATAAAATATAGTGTGAACGCATTAGTTACGAATGCATCTCTTTTAATATATAGAGGATATCGTGAACATGTACTTCCCATAGTTACTCTAGTTAACCTAACGATTCAGTATACTGCGTGGACACAAAATGACCTTTAAACGAACGCATATCCAAAAATATTAATTGAGTATGATTGTATGAACAAAATCGTCGCGGACCACATTATAAATTGAGTATAAATGTTTTTCTCGCGTATAAATAATTTTTGGGTGTGCTGGACAGGAGTTTTAGACAATAGAAATGACGCACTTATAATTACGACGAATATTTTTCAACCTCATTTTTATCCGCAGAATGGCTTCTCCTATTCATCTTAGGGATGTTTAGCTATTATTTTCTGTGTTTTTTAGTTTTATTACTTTTTTGTAATGGAAGATAGTGTATGGTCTATTTGATTAAAAGCTAGATGAGTGTGTCATCACAATGGAATTACAGTTAGAAACAGACTTTGACATCTCCTATATATTATTTTAGAAGCACTAAAAAAAAATAACTTTCACTTTATGTGTTATTTACACAATGCCATTTCCTAGGTTGCATGTTCATATTTACTCTCACAACCATCTTGAAAAAACCCTTACATTACTAGAAAAATTACATGTATATACCATTAATAAATCAGTCCAAAGTTTAGTATTATTAAGAGTATACATATAATCAATCCCTTGCTCATTATTTCAATCAATCATGATCGTAATTTTTTTTTCCATATATAACATACCGATATAGTTTCCATAGTTAACATTTTCGTACAATATATAGTTAAGACCAAATTTTATTAAATATTCATTGAACTGCGGTTTTCATTCGGTAATAAAGAAAATAAAATCACAAATATAAGTTGATGAAATTTTATAGGTAAATGAACTATTAGTTACCCGTTCTCACATGGCAACACTTTATATGGTATTTTAGTAATACAAAATTTCTTTATAATGAATAAAAGGTTCTGAAAAATGATTTTAAATAAATAAAAAAAGAAAAGAAAAGGTTTAATAAATTTTTTTAAAAGTATTAATGAATATAAAGTGTTGTGTCCTCTTTACTTTAGCGTTTTTTATGTATGATTGAAAATACATTATAAACATTATTATGTATACCGTGAATGAATTACGTTTCCATATTCATTAGCATCCATAATTATCGTTTTAATTTTATTTCCATAATGAACATTCCGATAAATTTTACATACTTAACATTTCAATTGCGTTATTCATTTTGTTAATGAATAACCCGTTTTGATAACAACCATTCCATATCTCATTATCAAATTCTGATACAATGAATAATGATCATAACTCATATATATTTGTTAACAATGTCTATAAAACTAATATGGACCAAATAATTAAGTAAAATGTCTTTTCAAATCAGCCTAATTAAGTTCATGTGTTTTGGTTAGGCCAATATATTGTATAAACATATGTCTAAACATATATATATATAATATTAACATTAGTTGGGTTTTTGGCCAAGATAATATTGTATATATATTTGTCTAAACATATATATATATACTTAAGTTTTACGTTAGTTGGCTTATAAGTTATAACTGATTGTACAATACTTTCAAAAAGAAGTCTATAAATTTCATGCAATCACTTAAATTAAGCACATTGACTTTTTAATTAAGAAATCAACATAACTGTTGATACTGCAAAATAATATTGGATGAAGTGAAAATATCATTAAATAATATCTTATATTTTATTTCCTTTCATATAATACTTTCCAAAATCATATATTAACTAATTTTGTCTCCATAAATATTCGATCAGGTTAATTATATAGTCAAATATAATAGTCAATGTTTTCTAAATTTTTCCCCCTGCATATAATACTTCCAAAATAATAAATTATATAAACTAAACTTTATGAATCTTTGGGGTTGTATTTTCGCGAATATTCATTTGACACAAAAATTTATGAATTTTTGGGGTTGACACTAAACTTTATCCCTATGTGACTATATATATCATACTAAACTAATGTCCTTTTTTAATTTTTCTTAATAGCATTCTGAGCACACTATGTTTATATATATATTTATATATATTTTTCTTAATAGCATTATGAAGACACTATGTTTATATAATAGCACTCTGAAGACACTATGTTTATATATATATATATATATATATATATATATATATATATATATATATATATATATATATATATATATAATGAACATTTCGATAAATTTTGGAATTAATGGTTTGAATTTATTGTTACAGAAAATATACATATGTTAATAAAATCATATGATAATAAATATTTATATTGAAATATACTATATATCTTTGTCAATTTCATTGAAATTTAATTATATACCATACAAAATAATATAATAATTATTTTGATTTATTTACCATAAAAATATTGTAAATAAACAAGAAGTATTGTTTGATTTATGTGATTACTCTAGTCCCATATATATATATTAATTGAAAAACAATTGATTACTCTAGCATGTGTGATTTATTAATTAATATTTTTTAAAAAAATTAAAAGAGATCGATACATTGAATATATATTTTAGAAGCTATTAAATCATCTAGCGAGAATATGGAACGAGAATATGGATTGCAGAAAAATACTTATTTCCTAATCCTAATCCATGTTTCTTCGTCATAACACCGATACACCGATTGAGAGTAATTTGAACTTTAAAGTGTTGATTTTGATAATCTGAAATGGCAACGTTTTTATTTCAGCACACTGGTTTCCTTAAACGAGCGTAGAACATTTTTTAATGTTTAACCAAATGGGCTACATACATAGTAGAATGTGTTTTGGTTTAAAAATTGTCGCATACCCAAAATCAATGCAAAACCATCATCAGATTAAAATTTTGTTACAATAAAAATCTAGGATTTGGCAAAAAATCTGAATCCAAAATACTGAACCAAATGCAATCCGAAGAACTAGTACTTAACTTTAACTAAAATTGGTTAGATTAAAATTTTGGTATCTGGAGAATCGAACCAAAAAATTTCGGATATCGTGTATATTCGAAGCAGATTTATATACTTAAATATATTATTTATTTTTAAATTTAATAACTAGAAGAATATACAGAATATATAAGATGTTTTTAAGTTGTCCAAAATTTTTAGAAATATATAAAATTAGTTAAAAATACATATTTTAAAATAGCTAAACAAGACATCAAAAGTATTTAAAATATCTATTGATTTCCTATTCAAAAATTTAAGCTAAACCAATTTTATGTTAATATTATGTATTTGGCATACATTATTGAAATTTATATGTTATATATTATTTTTATTTTTATATTTTGAAACATTTAAAGTATGTATGAACTTTAATATTTTTTAAATGATTTTAATGGTTTATCCGAACCAAATCCAAACCAAATTGGCAAAGATTTCAACCGAACATAACAAAACCGAAGTAAATGATATCTGAATGTCCATCTCTAATCAAATGTAAAAATGGTTATTGATAATAAAATATGTGTTATTTATAATATTTAAATACAACATTTTTGAGAAAACTCATACCGCGCAAGGCGCGGTTTATCATCTAGTTAGTTATTATTTTTATATAATATCCACTAAAATGTTCGAATAATGTCAGAAAATGTTTAGGACTACGTAAGAAGTGCCGAGCAAACTCGCTAGAAGATTCTGCCAATAATACTAATGCTATTGATATAACTTGCCATAAAATGTACAGTTTTTAACCCATAAACTAAACTTCAGTGGTTACTCATGTATAGGTTCCCTATTATTTACAAAGATACGCCTGAAATGAGAGTAAGATTGTGACGTTCTTCGTCTTAACTTGGCTCTTTGGACACAGAGTAAGACAGGGCGTTCCCTGTTAACATGTGACCTTTCCCTCATAGTTCGAGCCAACCAAATAATAAGGAACTTAAATGAGTAATAACAATTCCTTTGTAATAAAATAGATGGGACCTCTTTCCCTAAAAACATGACACCATATAATGTACCTGTAAACATAAGCTTTCAGCCAACAGCGCTAACTAATTGCAAACTTCCTAAAACTGCACCAAAGAGGAAAATAGACCTGACAACTTTTTTTATATAAAAATAAAAATGTGAATATGCTTTTATAACCAAACATACAAAACCCCAAAAGACAAGTGACAAAACGATGATGCAAAGAATGCAGCAACTAAACAAAGTAAAAAAAAAATTCAAGGGATTGTGTCATCTGATAATGCCCCCTTCACTTAGATAAAAACCAGAGACCTTCCCCTCAAGGGGGTTGAAGAAAAAGAAACATGTGACAAGAAAACAAATGTAGTAGAGTATTATGATAGTTCGATGAACCTTTTGTCCCCAAAACCACCCGAAAAACGACTCCTCCTACTCTCACCTCCGGCCAAAGTCTCGCCGGCGTCTCTTTCCAGTTTCATTATCTACCCCCCAAAACATATCATCCCCCCCCCCCCCCCCCCCATCCATGACTCAATGCTGACCCCAGTAATGCTGATGATGCAAATGAAACTGATGATGATGTGACTCTCGGCTGTTGCAGCTCTACCCTTCCCAGACTCAAACCCACCCAGAGATGCATGCAGACTTTACTGTAAAACAAAAAAAAACAAAACGAAAGGCACAAAGAAAAAGAGCCCTTCAAACAGAAATGGCACGGGTGATGGCATGCTTTGCCCATTCAGCTGCTTCTTTGATTGTGTGATCATCAGATGACAAACACTCGTTTAAGAACTCTTTGCTCGACACTGACTGTTGTATCAAACCTCCCACATGACTCCCTAGTGTATCCGCTAAATCCCCCAACACCCCAATCGCTGTCTTCATCACCACCTCGTCCCTGTCACACAAACATTTTTATCCACAAAATTTAACAACCTTTTTATTATATTTTCACAAAACTGATTGGGTTTGAAAGAACAAAGAAAACTTACATGTCTTTCTCCATATATATACTGTCCAGAAACTGGAGGATATGGGGTGCGTAAGGAATTAGGAGCTGCGTTTTCGGAGAGTTCTTGAACCCTTGGAATATGCCTGAATAGGCTTCGAGTATTCCATTTCTCAATGAGTTTGTGTACTCTGTCATTTCATCATCAGCTCCAGACGCGTGAGCTGATAGTTCTGCTGCGCTCTGAAGCATCGGCATTGAATAGTTGATGTACTTCTCGAAGTTTTCCCCAATAGCCAGTGCTATGTCGCCAAAACAGGAGAAAATCGGCGGTTTTACTGATCGGTGCAACTGGTTGCTCGACAAATCCTTCAGAAGCTGCGTCATAATCCCATCGCAGTAAGGTAAAATCTTGTCCTCCAATGCTCTACAGATATCCCCAATAACGCCCACAGTAACAGCACACACTTGGTATTCTTCAAAGTTTTGAAGACCCATTTCCAAATACTTGTAAAACTCAGGCATGTACTTGGCGAAATCAGGACCTGCTGCATAAGCAAGAGCGCCAATGGCAAGCATGGCTTCTTCGTGTGCAGTTGCACTTCTACAACCAAAAACCCTCAGGAAAAGTCCCATCATTTGATCTGCATGCTGCATGAAAACATATTTGGTCGGTTCAGATCCTAATTTCTGTATAATGACTTGCAAGCATCCACATAAAAGTCCCTGAAGCTCGTTTTGTTTCTCCCTCTCGTCTGAAGAAAGCTTATCCCCTTCCAAAGTATTGTGGAGCTCGAGCATTATCACAGGTACTAATTGCAGAACCATGGTTGATGTTTCATCAGTTGAACACCTGACAACTTCGTTCAATGCCTCGTACGCTGCAGTTCGCAAGCGTG
Organism: Raphanus sativus; assembly: GCF_000801105.2. Taxonomy (NCBI): domain Eukaryota; kingdom Viridiplantae; phylum Streptophyta; class Magnoliopsida; order Brassicales; family Brassicaceae; genus Raphanus; species Raphanus sativus. The sequence continues at coordinate 10,047,967 of NC_079519.1, forward strand.
ATTCAGTTGCATCCTCTCTGTGTGCAACAGCTAGAAGGGACTGAATAATCTCCTGGAAGAAGGGTGTTAGTGGAGAGTTGGGACCAATATCCTCATAGCCTTGAGCAAGAAAATATAGAGCTCCACAAGCCTTTTCCGCAACATTAGGTGCATCTTTCATTGACTGGATCAATACTGTGACAATTTGCTGACAGTTTGCCTGCGTAATTATGGGTGTCTCGATTGTTGAACCATGCAGGAACTCAAATATCCGACCAAGAGTCCATGCGGTTGTGTCTTTCACATGGTTGCTTGGGTCCTTTGTTAGAGCATTGAGCATAAATGTTAATGCTGCGTTAACAATTGTCATCAGCTTATCTGGTGAAGGGCCCTCCAAAATGGAACCAAAAGCATATGTTGCAGCTTCCCGCTCTCTCCAATCAGGCTTTGATATTTTCTCTTCGATGAACGGCATAACATGAGGTACAATGTCATCTCCAACTGCCCTAGCAACCAAACCGAGGCACGTCCCACCAGCCATTGCAATATTCCAAGCCCCTTCATCCAAATCCTGATCTTCCTCTTGCTTAAGTAGAGTTTCCAACAGTAGGGGTACAAGCGCAGGGAGGGCCTGCTTAGTGAAATAGAAACATGGAACATCAGAATCTCCAGTGAACTCGCCACCATACTCTTCTAAGATGTCAATCTCCTCATCACATATAGAGCTCCAGAATTCAATAGCTTGTAGAGCAACAGACTCGTCATCTTCTCTTACAGCCTTAGCTGTGATGTTGAATATATCTTGCATATAATGCGCCAACTTCTCATAGTATGTGGAAGCGATGGATACCAAACACTCAAAAGCAGCCTGTCTAATTTTCACCTCAGGGGAAAGAGTAGCTTCACACACGACTCTCATGATATAATCACGCTCCATGTCGTTGTTGAAATTGGCTTGGGCGAAACCCAGAGCCATGTATAAAGCGCGGGTTGCTGCAAGTCTAACATCATTATTTCCTTCAGCAGCATTCATACCCTGAACAACAGCTGTGAGTATCTTGTTAACATGCTCCTGTTCCACAACATCAGGTGACACTTCTTCACAGAGGTATCCAAGAGTCTCCAAAGTGGCTTGCTTGACATGAGCTGGTAACTGGTGAATGTTGGAGAGAAGAGATCCGACGAGCTCAGGCCACTGGTTCTGCGGCAACTCAATACCAGCAACCTTAGCAATGACCTGGGATGCAGTCGAACGAACATCAGGCACAGGGGACGAAAGTGTCTTCAACAAGAAAGCTCTGATCTGCGTCTTTGTCGCCATGTCAAGAGACAGCCATCGCTGGACAAGCTCATACTTCCGGTGCTGTTCCTTAGCATCGAGAGCATTTTTAAGGACTAAACCGGCAAGTTTCCTGCTATCAACTGGCTTCTCATCATTGGCAAGCTCTCCAGCAAGCGAGAGCAAAAAACCAGCAAGGTTTTGACTCTGAAAAAGTTTGAGATTTTCTTCAGCGTGCTTACGAACGGTTCCATCAATCGACTGAGCATTTAAGAGCAACTGCGTAACCTCCATTGCCACAAGTTTTGTCTGCAAACATTCAACAGATATGATTTAGCAAAAGAAAAAAAATCCTCGAATGAGAGAGCAGAAACATAATAAACATACATCTAATCTACTATGGCAATAGCCAAACACAAAACAAAAAACAAAACTATCTGTAAACCCTAAGACGTAGTGAATCAGTATCGACGGCTCCTAATATTGAAAAGGATAACACCATGGATCAAGAAAAGACGCACAAGTTGATTCAAGAAACCACCAGATCCGAAAGACGCAATCGAATTCAAATTCAAAATTCAGTAGACTAAGGAGAACGATCGAATCAAACAAGTTTACTAGAAACGAGTTCAAATCGTAAAGATCTGGATAAATCGATACAGTAAGGTTGGGTGAAATCGATGATTTATAGATCGAAGAACGCGATAGGGAACGGGAGGATGGATCTAACTGAAGCAGGTTTGATAGATGGAAGCGAAGAAGCTTTACCTAGAATCTCGACGGCGGCGGCGATCGGAGACTGAAACCCTAGAGAGAGAGAGAGAGAAAACAGTTTCCAGCGAAAAAGGGAAGAGAGAGAAAGAGAGGTGGTAAAGGAAGCAAGTATCGGATAGCTTTCATATAAGGGGCGATTATTCTGCACTTCGCGTCTTGCGTGCTCCTTATCTGACCCTACCTAAGTACTCTCTGATCCAACCGTCCATTTTGTTTTAGATTTATCTCTTACAGAAAGATGCGAGAAGAAGCTGATTATTTTTTTTCTTCTCTTTTTGCCCTTCGGAAGCAGGTGAACAAAAAATACATTATTAAGGACGATTATATTAATTTAATAAGTGGTAATTATTTTTGCAGTATGATTGCAAGAGCTGAAAAACATAAAGGGGGGCCACAAGCCAGATAGATAATTATATTAAACTTTTTCAAGTTTGCTGTCATACAAGAAAAAGGCTTTATTGGGGTTATTTATGTTGATCTCTGCCTGGTTCTGTATAGTAACCAATCAAACCAGTTACTATTTAGTATGTTCTGTATGCAATGCATATTAGGGCTGGGCATCATTACTCGTTACTCGCCTTAAACTCGTTACTCGACCCGTATTTGCCTTGAAAATCCAAGTACTCGGTGCTGTCAAGGCAAGTAACAAATCGACAATTTTCATTACTTGCAAGGCCAAGTCAAGTATCAAGTATCATTATTATTTTTAGTACTTGACTCGTTCGCCCCGTTACTTGCTCCATTACTTGTTATTTGTTACATGATCTATTAATTATTTCTTTGTATTTGTCTTTTTTTTACTTGCATTTAGGATTGAACATAAATACTCATTAGTCTTCTTATACTTGTTACTTATTTATTATTCATCTTGAGTTTAAAATATTCGTTACCATCTAGTCAAATATTACATAATAATAAGTAGTAAAAAATTTAGTTATATGACTTGTTATTACTTGTTACTTATTTAGAGAATACATTTTTTATTTATCTTCTCTATAATATAAACAAATATTTCGTTTAAAATAATTCATATGTTATTTTAAATAGAATTGACAAAACATACTTTCATACCTATTAAATATATATTTCTAATAGAGTATTGTTTAGTATAGTTTTTAAATATTCCGAAAAACTCATAAATAGTTCATAAATACTCATAAATAGTTTATAAGTACTCGTAAATAGTTTACAAGTATTCGTAAATAGTAAGTAATAGAGTAAGGCAAGTAACTTGCAAGTAATTCATTTTTGATCAAGTACTCGAAATAACAAGTACTCATTTCTAACAAGTCAAGTACAAGTCGAAAATTTTATTATTCGTATAAGGCAAGTCAGGTATAGCTAGAGGAAGCAAAAGACTCTTGTTCAAGTGGAAGCATTACAAGATTTTAGTCTAATTAAAATCCAACTTGTCTCGCATCCAGGACCACCTACTTTGCATTCACAAAGCTGAAGAGGCGAGTTCTCCTCTTTGTCTTTAATGCTTGTGTCAGCCTTTTGTTGTACTAGAAACTCGGATAGAGCTCCTCTTTTGCACACAACAGCATAGCGTGTATAGAGAAGTCTGGCCTTCATTGTCCCACACCAAACCAAATGTTGTCCGCTAAAAGAACACACATAATCTGGACAGATTTGGTATTTGGTTTAGAGGTTTTTAATCTACTTTAGCAATTTAACATCGGCGGCAGTCTTATCAATTAAAGCTTTAGCAACATCCATGTGGGCACGGTCTGTAGCCCAATGCAGCTAGGTCTGAACATACAATAAGTTCACCACTATAGAATGCAAGTCTCATCATGTACAAAACATGCACAGAGATTACAAAGGTTTTATCCCAAAAAGAATCTTCACTGTTTATATATACACACATAAGAACCGAGACAAGTGGTTACATAGACTTATTGTCCAAAGCTAGACCTTGTAAACAACAACGCCGAACCATTCACACACCTAAGTACAAGCAACCTACTGTCTATATACGTACCACACACAAGCTTAGACAAATCAAACATCTCCTGCGGAATCTGCTTTCTAACTTCCCCAATCACGTTCCCAGGCGACTCTATACGATCAGCCATGCTCATGGTTACTTCGATCTCTCCAGAGACGAGTTTGGCTACAGGAAGACTCGAGGGAAACTCCTTGAAGGGCACCACTTTTTTCCATTTCTTGGTTCCTAGTTTCTCGACTAGGCCTTCCTCAGCGTTTGGTTCTCCCATAGAGAACTTACCAATGTTCTTTTTCTCTTCTTTGAGGTAAAGTCTTTTTCCGGCTACTAGTCTGAACTGAGAGAGCGTTTGTAGTTTACCTTTGGCTCCGGTTTTGTCGTGTGGCCAGTCTTTGCTGGTTATGGCGGTGAAGCCTATATCAGAGGTGAAGGAAAGTGAAGTGTTGTTGTTTGCAGCCTCTGAAGCTCGGCTTATTGTTAAATGAACATTGCCTATTAGTGCACGTGTAGAGGGCTGACGCAGAGTTAGACCAATGTGCTTTCCCGTTGAGTATAACAGACGCCATCTTCCAGGTAACAGCTCCAACCAACACTGTGTTTAACCGAGAGATTTATTCAAAACCATGTCTCTCACTAAATTTCCCAAAAATTAATAAAGCATACATTTGGTTTTGGACATGGGTTCAGCATCTCCATTAGTTCAATGAAGTGGGCAAGTCTTTGGCGCTGCATAACGATTTTGTTATTCCAATATGGTCTTTAAGAGTGAGTAACGGTTCAAACTTTAGAAACATCTTATATACATATACCTGAGGCATCCGATAAATGTATTCTTCTGAAATCCTTACAGCGGTTGATCCAAGACCCCATCTGATGATATCCATTGAAGGAGCAACACGCCATCTTGGTCCACATAAGAAGGGATGTTTAAGAGCATCCAAGCAGCTGCACCAAACCCCAAACAGACTTTGTTGATGAACCATATTTACGGCCTCGGCAACGTTACTGTTAGAATGTTACCTTATTCGTTGAGAAGGTCTGGTGGCAATCAATGAAGATAAAAGGTGCCAACCTGCTCCCCAGTTTCTATCAAGTATCTGAGAGCAAACAAGAAGGTAATGATGATAAACAACTCTTTAATCTCGCAGAAGAGTGAAATAACTGGGGCAATTATGCTTAAGAGGTGCAAGATAACTTACTTGAACTCCAGTATTTCCAGATTCAGAGTTTATATTGAGCGTCGTTACAAAGAACTCCCGTAGAGAAGAAGGATCATTCCCCTAGAATATTACATTTTTTGAAGAATGTTTTAAACATTATTTTTTTTATAAAACATGAACTCATCTATGGATGATTACCTTTGCCAGGAAAGACTTTAGTTTCGCAAAGATTAATGGATCCATCAGTTCTTGGAGTACCATTTTTGCCATCATGAAACCAACACATCTTTGACCATGAAAAAAAATATACAATTAGTCTGAGTGATTTAAACAAAAGGAATGATGATGATTCCAAAAAAAAAAAAAAAAAGACCTCATGTCAAATGCTATCATCATTTGTCGTCGGTCCATGGTACTGTAAGCGTTGCTACTGCTGGTACCATCCCCATAAAAGTCAGCAGCATTCCCCAGAATCCCTACCTATAGTTGCAAAAGACTCCGAAATTAAATGACAAAACTGAAACGTTACATAGCTAAAGCGACAAGTTGAAAAATATATATACTAACTTTGATATGTCTATCCACAGGGCTAATGTGCACATTTTCCAATCTCAGTTCTGTGTGAGCAAGACCATGGCTGTGCAAGTAATTGACCTTCAAGATAAGCAACACATGTTAACCAAATCATGATGATGATGATGAAAAGAAAAACTATTCTGCTTGTTATGAAGGACAAAAAACAAAACATACTCCAATTAGAAGATCTCTCATTAATATACGGATTAGTCTCAACTTCCTTGAAACTGCAGGTCCTCCAGTTGTATCATCCCCTACTCTTCTAAAGGATTCTTCTTCATCTAGCGCAAGGGTAGCTTCTAAGGTTGGAAGCCAATCAGATTGTTGAAGCCAGTGCCTTATCGAGAAACTCCCATGGCACTGCAAGAAGAGATGATGATTAATTAAACGGTGGAAACATATGAAGCATCTATATAAATGGAGACAGCCTACCCCGTGAACGAGGGTGAATGAGTAAGGATCATCATCGCTCAAGCTATTAGAGATGTAACCGTGAACTTGCATAGAGTAAGAATGGTACAGAAGTCTACGACGAACTAGCTTTTTCAATACCTGCAAAGTATAGTAGTAATACAAGAAAGAGAGTGCTAAGCTGACAAGAAGCTACAAAAGTGATTGTGATTTTAAAAAGGAAACAACGAACTTCAATGGCTCTTCTTCCTCTTCTTTGAGCATGAGTGGTGTTTAATTTACGAAGGACAACTCCTTGGTTAAACAAAGGGCTGTGAAATATGAAGCACCACACACAGATGAAGAAGTCCCCTGAAAATCATTTTATCTTGAAACCTTGTTATTTGAAGTAAGAAACTGACCTGTCTGGAACTTGAACTACAGCTTCAAACACAAGCTCATCGGCCTGTAAGGAAGTAAAAACACAATTAGAAGTAAAAATATAAAGAACAACGACAACCAAACTGGTAATGGTTGTGTATATACCCGACCGCCATGACCGATGCTAACACGATCAAGAATCTTGAAATCATTCCACTTGAACTGCATCACGTGTGCTGATGATTCATCCTCCACGGAAACCGAGGAGCTACTACTATTCCGAACATCCTCCTCCATCTCCACATTAGACGATGAGCAACGGAGTCTCACAGGTTTAGCACGATACGAAGAGCTCGTTGGATGACATAAACTTCGATTTCGTTTCAGAGCAATGCTCGAGCTTCTAGCATATTGCAAAAGTTCCAAACTTCGCAGATTTGGAGTCGATGAAACACCACATAGAGCCATCTGACTACATAAAAATCAATGAAATGTTCAGAATTTTTTTAAATTTAGCTAGTAATTCCAATCATTACACAGTTAATCGTATTGAAACATCTTACCTGTAAGAGGAACCGACCAGAGAGAGAGAGATTGGTCTGAAGACGACACGCACCTTCTTCACATTCGAAAAACGGATTAAATTTCAGAGATTTTTATAAAATTAAGGAAAAAAAGGAAAGTGGTATAAAAGGACAGAAGCTCGTGAGAGTTGCGTGATGAAGTACGCCTGAGGCATCGCGCCTCGAGGTCGACCCGCGTCTACGTCTGCCCCAATTGATTTTCTCAACAAAAATATCTACCTTCATTGGGCCTGAATCAAAAGTAATGGGCCTTTCCAAGACAACCTTTACTGGGTGGGTTATCTTTTTACTTGCAATTCAATTCAATTTTATTTCATCATTTCGTGCATAAAACATTAAGATAAAAAGGTGCTTTCAAGTCTGTTTTTGTTGCTTTTTGATATTTGAGTAATTGAAAGTTGTTCAAAACAAAGAAAAACAGACCAATTGGAAAAAAAAAGAAAAGGTATTGAAGAGTTAGCTATACAGAAATGGGAATTTTAAGGAATGACTAAAAGCTACAACCTCTCTAGTCTTTCATTCTACCTACAAAAACAAAATAACTTTGGAGCTTCTATAGATAACTGAAGAAGTGCCTTATTGGTGGGATATCGGAAAAAAGAGGTGTGTCTCTCTGTAAAGGTTCTATTTTCATCAGCTTCAAGCTCCCCTGAGTTTTGTCCTATTCAAGCGTGGAGTGCAACATGTTCTTGTGTTAGTAGTAGTCAGCTTCTTGGCTTCTTGACTTCTTCTTTAAGTGTGTAAAGAGCCAAGCTCCAGCAACGTTTTCTCTAATTCATGAATTTCCTGCAGTTGGCAGATTTGCATAGACATGGCACCTTGAATTCATCCGGCTCATCTGGATCAAACAAATAATCATACCTGCCAAAAACACAAACCACCCAACCATGTCATATTTAGTGAATGAATCAAAATGGGTGTGATAAGAGAGTGATGTATATATATATACGTTAACTCCTCTCCAGTAGGTACTGTGGCCTTGGCAATCAGTACAATCCGACTTTCGTCATCTCCTACGCTCATTATCCTTGCATAGCAATTTGGCATACACTGCAATCACACCAACACAACACACCAATTAGTGTTTTTGAGACTCAAAGACTCTCTCTGTTCAATGAATTTTTCATGATGGATTTGCTTTACCGAATGATTTATTAGTCGAGCTATATTCCCCTTTTCCGTAGCATCCACCACTACTTCCTCACTGATCTTAAACAGCTGCAGCAAATCCAAAAAAAAAAAACATAACGTTTCAGAAACCCATGTTAAAGACTGTGTAGCAAGAGAAATATCAGTTTCAACTTACATAGCAATCCTTCCCTTCCCTACGATATCTTGCTTCCCTTAAGTCTGCAATGATTCCTCTCACTTGTTCACCGCGGTATTCAAGAACCTGAAAAGAAGATACATTCCAACATTTAACACAACAGAGGCAAGGAAAGAGATTTCTTTAATGGGAAGAGGTAACTGTTATGTTCAGATGGCTCCTGCCTACCATTTCTCCTTCTTGAATATTTCTTCTAGCGAAAAGACCCCATCCATGTATCCCAGATCGACCAAAGCACACCCTATCCATTTCAGTCCTCTGTCACAACGACATGAAACTCGTGACTAGATGCTTATACAACAAAGATACGTGTATGTACGTAATCTCTTTCAAAGTTATGTTACCTGTAAATGGTGAAGCCGTTCCCTGAAAGAGGAAAATGATTTGGGTTCTTCTGCTACATGCTACACAATCATATTTTTAACCAAAAAGATTCAGTCTCAAGGCATGTATTTTGCTTTATTAGCAGCACTACCGAAAAACAAAATTGTTACCCTGAATGCATTCAGAGTTTGGATCGCTGCTGAAGGATGATGACGTGGTCCTCCTGTGTGGTGAGGAATACCTTCTTCTTCACCCCTCTATTAAATCACCAGCACCCGCACACAATTGATCAGGATACTGAATATAGCTATCTATAAAGAGTTCTCAAAGATCCAACAAAGAGTTTTACCTTCTTGCTGTTAACCTTTCTTTTAAAGACTCGACAGCGAGCACAAGAAAATGGATCAACTGGTGCAGCCTCCTCTGGAGGGGGCTCTTCAATTTCTTCTCTGTTTGCTAAAATAAGCCTCGAACCTGTACTCTTCTTGTTTTGAGCAAGATTTTTGGCAGAGAAGACACCTGATGGCGTTTGTATTATTAGCACAGTATCTGGATTCGGCTCCCTACACCCCAACAAAGAAAAAACAAGTTTAAACAACACAGAAACACAAAAACTTATAAATCCGAAATCAGATTGCAAAGACCATTTCTTTACCTGTGAAAAGCACAATACGACACCATCTTTGTTATCTGTCGACCATTTTTCACCAAGCAGTGCAACTACATTCAAAATTGTGCATTTATTATTACCAACCAAACTTATAGTATCTTAGAGAATTAACATGATCAAACGCATGAGTCATATAGAAAGTAAAGAACTTGTTACCTCCATTCTATAGCCAGCTCGGGAAGCACACATGGCATGATAGTAAGTAGAGCACTTGCAACACTGAGTGCATGAGCCATGTATTTGCTTGCATATCACACAAATCTGGAATTTTATAAACGAAAAGGAGAACAGTTTCTTGCTTTTTAGTTTTGCACATAGGATAGGAACAAGTTACCATGGGAGCCAAACAAATAAATAATAATAGTGATAAGTTGCATACCTTCACAAAATTACTAGATGGAATACTCAGAATCCCCAACGCTGGTTCCATTTTTTCATCACTCGCAAAACATACTTCAGGCTGAAACCAAGCACATGTCACGTGAACCCACAGTGTCTCCACATCAGTTGGCTTCAGTGCCCCTCCTATTGATCAGTACACAAAATTTTTTTTGGCAAAAAGTTAGTTGCAGGTAACAATGCTAAAAATTCTCTTTTAAGTGATATGCATATAGGTTCCACCAGGAAAATCAGTTACTAAGAAGGTGAAGAACACCTTGTAAGGGTTCCACTAATTGTAACAGTAATGCTCTTTAAGTAATATGCATAGATGCAACCATCAATTACTACAGTGAAGAACACCTTTTATGGTTCCAGAAGTTGTAACGGTAAAAATAAGAAACGCAAAATGGAATGACATGCCTTTTACAGGACAGAGGCAACACTCTCGTTTGATCTCAGGTGTCTCGCAGGCTTTGCAGACCCATGATGTGAAGTCGCGAACGTTTCTCGTTCCATAGCATTCTTGATGCACAGCAATCTGACATCTGAGGAAAGAGACAGAAGACATCATTTTCGATGGTATTAGAGTATGTTATCAATTCCATCTAATATTACAAGAAAACAACTATCACATCATGCTTTTCACCAATAATATATGATTTTTTTCTGAAAAACTTAGAGCAACTATGCATTTTAGAACAGCACCTGTTGCAGATAATGATCTTGTTGTAGTCCCAATCTTCAACCCATCTGCAAACTGCACACCGCTCGGTTGTCCACTTCACATTGACCGGCTCATATTTCTCTGCCAATAATGAAATAACAAGCCAACATAAACAATGCATAACGACAGCAGTAACCTTTTTTCTGGTTATGAGATCCGAATTTCTTTATACCTCTAAGAAAGGAAAGCAGCCGCTGCTTTTTCTGCTTTATAGAAGGTCGTTTAGGAGGTTTTGCCGCAGTAGCATTTGCGTGGAACTCTGCTAATTTCATCATCTGCAGAGTGAAGGAATATGGCACTCCAACATTTATGTCACTGATAGGAGAAGTACAAAAGAAAGAGAGGAAAAATAAGAAAATTTGCACAAACCCATTCTTCTAGAGGCAGCTTGGAGCTTTTAACTTTAACACTTGTCTTCCAATTTTTTGCTTTTGAACCAGTGTGCCTTTCCCATTCACTAAGTGCTTTCCTTTCAGGTCCACAAGATCCACACTTACATACGACTCTGTAAATAAACCCAAATGGAGTAAGTAAGAACACTACCTTAATCATTCAACATAGATACCTAAAGTTCTGAAGAAATAGAGATCAGCCGGTGTCAACTTACAAATGAAGGCTTGGAAAATATATGCCTTCAACTCCGGTGCATACAACAATGACCTTGTCAGGAAGCACCATTGGGGAAGAACTGTTTTTGCCAGGTCTACACCAGAAAACTCTCTAACTTTAGAATTTGGTATTCACAAAACTCAATTGTTGTAAGAATTAAAAAAAAAAAGTTGGAAGCAAATAGACCTACTTGGATTTTGAGTCTTGTTTCTCTGAATCTGATAGATCAAAGTTAAATTTCGTTCTGCATGTTGGACAATAGTAATCTGTTTCCCCCAAGTCCTTCAGGGTTATTCAAATAAAAAACTGATCTCAGCACAAGTAACAGGGAACATGATAAACTTGACAAAGAGCAACATGGACATGTACCTTAAAATGCTTATGTGATATCTGATCACACACTGCATGAATCCAGACTTTACAACCATCACAACGCACCTGATTCACCGTTATGTAATCAAACAGTAAGATTGCAAGAAAACATTAGCTGATTCTACACTACAAATACATAACATGATTTTTATGTCTTTTTTTTTACCCAGCGCTGACTATCAGAATGATTCCATGTCTTTGTGCATATACCACAAACCTGTTTTGGTTTTGTCAACTGCAACAAACAATTAGGTTTGAGTTCACTGAACTGAAACTGGAATAAGAAGGAGCATAGCTGAAACCTTACGTACCCTTGAACAAGGTTTACACAACAACTTATCTCCGGGAAGCAGAGCTTTCATTTTCTTTGCCATCTTAAAAGAGAGGACCAATCCACATCCTACACAGGCTCTTGGATTTTTATATTTCTTCAACATGTCCTGCAAACAAACAAATAAACTCAGTTTCTATAACCATCAAGAAGGAATAAACTCGAAAAAGGAACCCCAAGAAAAAGAGAAACTTGCCTGGCTTGGAGCAACGTGATCAAGATACTGGCTCGAGCCTGCAGCTTCTTGAATCCACCCGTATACAGAATCATCAAATGGCTGGTTACCAGCGGCCATGTGAATGTCCTGCATCAACTTCTCAGTGAATCCTTGGTCTGCCAAGAGAGCTTCTTCAAGTGCCATCTGAAAATCACCAGGGTTGCATCCACGCAGCTCGGACTGCTCTTGAAACCTAAGTAAGAAGCAACTATTTACCACAATATCCACATACAAACAAATAACATATATTTGTAGCGATGACACACCTGTCTACATAATCCACAAATGGGAAGATCATGCCCCTTCTAACCCATGCATAGTCCTGTTACACATATACTCAAGTTAAACAAACAGCTTCTAGAAAATCAAACAAAGAAGAAGACAAATATGCACAATACCCTTTCATTCTCAGTCCCAGAGTGACCAAAGAACATGACACAAGCAGCATCAGGTATACAAGACCGCAAAACAAGCTCAGGCGCTTGCGTCATCGGATCAATGATAATAGCAGGCCAAAACGGTTCGTTCCTCCCAGATTTACCCCAAACCAAATCACCAGCATAAAAATCCTCAGGCCCATAAACACCCTCTTTCTTAGGACGTCCCTCCGCCGAGCTGCTCATATGCTGCTTCCTCATCTCAAAGCCGTTATTATTACTAAACCTCACCATCTCTTCATCCTCATCATCTCTAGTATACTTATGGTTCCTAGGAGTGAACTTAGCTTTGACTTTCTCCTTAACCTCAACCTCAACCTCCTCCTCTCGCTCCTCTTCGCCACTGTCTTTCCTCCAATTCTCGAGAACGGAGTCATTAAACCGAGAAGGAAGCACCTGAACTCTCCCCCTCGACGTCCTCACAAGCGGTGGCCTTGACGTCCTTCCACGGCCAGGATCAGAAACTATCCTCTTAGACTCCTCCTCCTCCTCAACCTCAACGGGAGGAGAAGAAGAGCAAGACACTACTTCCTTGCACCACAAAGCTGCAGAGAACCCATTCTTGTTGAGTATCCCCGGAACTATCCCGGCGGATATCTCACCGAGAAGACTGAGAGGGTAATAGCAGCAACTACTACTACTCACCTTCCTCTTCTTTCTCGGAGCTCCTCCTTCGTCTTCCTCATTGCTACGTGGCATTCTTTTCAATTTCCGTTTGATAATCATTGTTTCCCCCAAACCTTTCACCAAACCCTAATCTCAGACTCAAAGTTCTCAGCTTTTTTTTTAATACACGTATTTGATTGATTGATACAACAGAGAGACGCACCTTCTCGAGATTGACCCCACTATCGCAGATCGTATCCAATTGCAGAAGGAATTGTTTTTTTTTTTGTTCGGTCACGAACAGAGGGGCGAGAGAGATCTGTTCTCGAACAAAAAAATATCTTTCTCTCTCTAGAAACTGTAAGAACCCAGAAGAATGCTTTCGATTCTTTTTTTCTTTAATTGAATTTGGATAAGGAAATTATACGGAATGCTGAATCGAAAGACGAGAGCTTTTGTTTTTTTTTTGGCTCGGTGAGGAACTTTGAGAGAGAGAGAGAGAGAGAGAGAGAGAGAGAGAGAGCGTGACAGAGTTGTTAAGAGAGAGAAGACGACGACGACGAAGGAAGGGAAGAGAAGAAAATTAAGGAAAAAAAGGATAAAAATATATATTAGAAGAGATTGGTGGTTTCGACTTGAGACGTGTGCACATTACCGGAGAATGATGTAATTAAGCTAACTTGCGCGCTTATGCCTTCCTTCCCTTCCCTCCTTCCTTGCCTCGTTTTCTTTGTCTTCTGGTTTATTAGAGTTTTTAGACTGATTCTCTCTTTCATGTTTTTTTCTTTCTTTCAAATCAAACCTGTGTTTCTTTTGTTTTGATGCTTTTTTTTATTAGAACCTATAACAATCTCCAAGAACTATGGAACTGGAACTGGAACTGGAACTGAAACTGGAAGTTACATGGTACGATATTTAACTATTCCGTACCTACGAGCTCTTGTTCTGTTTTGTTTTGTTTTTGCCATAAGACTCATTACCTTTTTATTTCTTTTTTAAGTAAACTCCTCGTTTTCTTTTAGATTTTTTTTTATTTTGAAAAGAAGTCAAAACTTTTTTTTTTGTTGGTATACTTTTCCTCGAACTCGTTACTCAACTTTGTTTTCTTTTTACAGGTTTATTTTGTTGTTTTTTTTTTTTGGGTTTCAAACCAGTTGGTCGAGAGAATCCAATTAGATGTATGATTCAAATCGGCGGGACTTGTAATTGTTCCGTTGCCCGATCGTTCTGGGAATTTCAGTATTATTATTAATAAAGCATTAATTGGCTGATTTTGAGTGGAAAAAAACAATGGGATTGTGTATCTAAATACAGAGTAAAAACTAGTAGTACGAGCAGTTTGAAAACGCCAAAAGAATTATTTATTTTTGATATTTGATCATGTGTTCTGTTTGTTCATTGCAATTGGTGTATACTGCATGTATAGTATACGCTCCATTTAAAACACAGTAACACCAAAGGGAGTTAGTTATCGAGCAGGAAACATGTGAAATTGGTAAAGAAAACAAGAGGAGAAACCAATGAGTGAGTGGTTGAAATCACTTTGGGAATCCGTCCCTATTGTCTTGTTCATTCTCTCTAAACTCAAATCGAATTCTAATTTGCAGCAAAATTAAAAGAACTAGAATAAGATATTTAGAGAAATTCTCTTATATAATTGTTTTTAGTTTGTTTGCACAAAATAGCACTTAAGCAGAAGAAATGACCAATTTTTTTATTAAAAGATAAAATATACATTTAAATCATTTGAGTTAACTAATCTAAAATTTACTTAAAGTTTAGAATCAAGGAAGATTTCTGGGGATAGAGTTTCAAATTAAAAAATATATATTAAAATTTTCAAAATAAAAATAAACTATTTTGATTATTTTGTTTTTTGAAAGCTATTTTTGTGACAAAAACTTTAAAATAATTATTCGATACTCTAAAATCTTATCTTAAAATCAAATTTAAGAACAATCTGAGTATCTGACTGACTGGTGTTCCTTAATGATAAAAA
Organism: Raphanus sativus; assembly: GCF_000801105.2. Taxonomy (NCBI): domain Eukaryota; kingdom Viridiplantae; phylum Streptophyta; class Magnoliopsida; order Brassicales; family Brassicaceae; genus Raphanus; species Raphanus sativus. The sequence continues at coordinate 10,063,035 of NC_079519.1, forward strand.
ACTAACAGAATGAAAATGCAAGATAAATTAGGTGAGATAACAAAAAAAAAAATCATAATTCACTATCTAACTAAAATTTCACCAATCTTTCCTCTTTTTTCTTCTTATCTCTCTATCTTACTCTACAAAACTAATTTCCCTTTTTTCTTAGCTATTCCACAAATAAACCCAAAATGCAATCTCTGAAACCTTCTAATGAAATAGTTAAATCTAACTTGTTGCGGTGCTTACAAGCAAAGAAACATCAAATCACTTTTTACTTCACATTATCGAATAAATAATTATATAGAATTATAAAGACATATATCTACACATCTCACCACCATTACATGACTTATGTAGCTGCAATTTCTTTCCTTATAAGCTTATTTAGAGAACTCCTTAATATACAAAAAACTAATTTGAATGCTTATATAATATTTTTAAGATAATACATATATATATATAACAAAACTAGTTTATAAGGAAATGGGCCTTGTCTCCTGATTCTTCCTTTTGCTCACCCTCCTCCATCACCATTTTATTTGAAACCATTCTACTTCCTCTCCTCTGTTTTCGCAAACCTTCCTCGGAACCTCGGTTGGCTATCCGCAAGAGTTTTCCTACAAGCATACTAAAACCAAACCAAACAAGTTACTTTGGGTTAAAAAAAACATCACTTCTCAATCAGTTAGAGGTCTTTTAAAACGTTTATTTTTAAAGCTAAATGATTACTTGTCATAATCGTTTAGAGGATCTCTTTAAGTGTTTTGTTTTTGTATACCTTGATTTTGCGCCCGAAGTTTCGCCTGCTCTTCTTGTTCCTGTATCGTGAAAGCTTCTCACGTCGATCCTCTGAAGTACAGCTCACAATAATCCTATCTAATGGAGATTGAGCTAGACCATTACCAAGTTTCTACACATCATGAAAACAAAAGAGCATACACTCAAATCAGACTATTCATATTCATAGTCTAAAAAAGGAGTTAACATAACTGATTCACAGAATTGCTCAAACGTTATATATGTGTGTTTAGAACCTGTATGTCGCCTTCACTAAAGGCTCTTCGCATCCCATAATCAGAACTGAAATCTAATTGAGAAAAATCAGGAAAGTTCTGAATCACAACAGGTTCTTGTTGTGCCTGTGACCAATCCATACAGCTCAAGTTCCCCGAGCTCACACTCTTCTGCATATCCTTATTCTCATCTATACCTTTCACCACAGAGACGTTCTTGACATCTAACGCATCAGAGACGTTCTTGACATCTAACGCATCAGAGATGTTCTTGATGTCTAACATATTAGAGAACGGAGACTCCATAGCTGACTTCATCATGAGATCTTGCTCACATTCATAGAAAGCTTTGTCAAGAAGCTGCTGACCACTTTGTAACGACCCGAGATCGAGATCAGGAAGCTCACAAAGCCCTTGAGAAGAGTCTTCGCCGCGAGAGATCATGGTTAAAGCAGCTGAGAGTGGATCAACGGCTAAGATTGGTTCTTCAAGAATTGGATCAGGAGCTTTGAACAAATCTCCTTCTTCTCCGATATCATACTCATGCATGTTTGATGACTCAGCAAAAGCGTTGTTCTGGAGAAAGTCACAATCACAAAGTAACATCAGAATAAAAGACCACAACACAAAACAGAACAGAACATAGTTCGAGACACTGAGACAATAAAACACGGATCTTTTTAGGAGTGGAAAGGGTATAGCGAATCTTTTTTTTTATCTTTAGTGGAGCCAACGAAACAAACCCATTTCTATGTTAAGGGTTAAAGAACAAGTCTTGAAAAACACGGAATCTCTCATGTTCCAGAAATTGTGGAATCTCATGTGAAAATAAGAAACAATTCTCATAAAAACAAAAAGAGTTTATTTGGGTTTCCCGAGAAAACTACTTTTTCTTTCTCTCACGGGGCAAAAGAAACCAACTGGCTTTTTGCTGCACAAGAAGATTCTGTTTTATCAAAAAGATTCTCAAAAAGACTTAACTATTTTTCCTACTCAACTTTCTCATCAGCAGCCAAAACACACTTGTGGTCAGGTCAGCAGAACAAAAATATCTCATCAAGTGGCCACACAGCCACTTAACAAATCACACCACAAGTTTTCTTTTTGTCTGTGGAAAATTTAACTTCACTAGTAGACAAATTTGCTTTTCTCATCTTCTTAACACTTCAAAAAAGAGGAAGAAAGAAAGTTGATTACATCAGAAAGACCAAACCCCTATCAGAATCTTCTGAGTAAACACACAAAATCTATAGATCAACCTAAAAAACAAGAATAGTCAGCACAAGTAAAAGAAGAATTAGACGACTATTGAAAAGATGACATGAGAGTTAAAATGAAAAATGGAGAATCAAAATTCTAACCATTTCAGAATCCGAGAGCTTGTATGATTTGAAGAGGTCCTCAAATTGTTGAATATCTGCAGGACAGTTTTGCATGTAACGGAGCATTAACCCTGAATCTGCATACATTTTGTGTGTTCTTGCTCTTTAGTGAGAGAAGGTTTTGGAAATAGGAAATGGTTTGGCCTTTTTTCAGAGGAGAGGAAGAGAAAGCAGAGGCCAAGTTGAGATTATTGAGAGGAAACCCTGAGATAAAAAGTTTGGTACTTTGCTCTACTCTTGCCCTTTTATTGACAGAGAGAGGCTTATTACATTTATATTTGTATATTGGAGGTACTGTGGATTGTTGCACAAAAAAAAGGAGGTACTGTGGACAAAAAGCCCATTATTATTATTTTATCAAAATATATACTTTTATTTTCTTTTCATCTTTATAGTAAACAAACAAAAAGGTGTCCACAGAACATATAAATGTCTTTGTAGTGTATCAGAACCTTTTATTTTAGTGTTGTAATCTGTATTGCTTTTAATTTCTAACTGTTAACCATAGAGGAAAAGTTCTGACTTGGTCAGTAGTTATGTAACTTTTTCATTGTTTTTTTTTTTTTTTTGCTAAAAAACTTTTTCATTGTTTTCATCAAAATATATTTTACACTCCCGTTTTTTTTTCTCGTGTCTAATGAGCAATGGCGGATGAGAATCCATTTGATTACCACAAATATAAAGTTGAGTTAAAAAAAAATCCATTTGATTACCACAAATATATATATATATATATATATATATATATATATATTTTTTTTTTTTCCGAAACTAACAAATATTTATTTTTTTTTTTTTCCGAAACTAACAAATATTTATTCTTTACGTACGTGTATTTTCTGCACCTTGGTAGATATACTCTTTTGACATAATGCATACAAAACTGGAAAGTTGCATACTATTCATTATAATTATCAAATTTCACAAAATAATCGTTTATTGTAAAATTAACTAAGAAAACATTTCATATTTTACGTCCAAAATGTCAAAATTACTTAAAACAAAACAGAAAATGAAAACATCATATAAAACCATTTCAACGTTTTAATATAAGTAAAGTTTATTTTAATGTAATATAAATATCTCTATTTAATGTAATATAACCATTTCAACGTTTTAATTCTTTTTCAAAAGAAAAAAAAGTTTATTTTAATGTAATATAACTAAAAGAAAATTTTATTTCAACATATCTCTATTTAATGTTAATTTATATTTTTGATAAACTTTTTAAAATAAGGTAATATATAACTAAAAGAAAATTTTTACACCAAAAAAAAAAAACTAAAAGAAATTTTTATTTAGAAAATAGAGATATGTTGAAATAAAAAATTCTAAGATACTATAGCATTTAGAATCAAAAATAATAATGAGTTGGAAAAGTTGTAAAAGGTACAATTAGATTAGGTAATGAATCTACACTATAGTATACGAACGAAAACGAATACTGCTACAAAGTAACCAAATTTTTTTTTGTAACTTCAGTTAACCAAAACTTTTTTTTTTTTTTTTGCAAATTTTTTTTCGAAAAATAAAAAAGGGGTGCAACACGAGGACTTCCCGGGAGATCACCCATCCTAGTACTACTCTCGCCCAAGCACGCTTAACTGCGGAGTTCTGATGGGATCCGATGCATTAGTGCTGGTATGATCGCATCATGTTTTTCTCTTTGATTTCAATTCTTTATTAAAATGACCTACAATATTCCATTGCAAAATTCTTCTGTTTCATTTAACCAAAACTTTTGATATGTTGATCTGATTTTCATTGTTTTGGTTGAAAAGGCTTCAATCTGATTTGAGTTTTCATTTATTTACTTTTCCAATAATTTATATATACTATTTACCAAAAATCATATAAGCAAAAGTTATACAATAAAAATTCTGTAAGTAAGTTTTTTCAAAAAAAAAAATTTCTGTAAGTTAATAATCTTGAGACTATAATATTTTATTAAATTATAGAGTTCTTAATTTACAAAATTATTATTTTAACTAAATTCTAGAAAATATTTTTAATTATATTATTTGGTGTCTTTGAAATATGTTTCATACTATTTAATTGTGGTTTTATATATAATTTTCTAAATATTACCAAAAGCATATTGAACTGCTAGGAAAAACTGAGATAAATTATATTGTGAATATGAAATAAATAATATTTTTGTTGTATTTATATTATATATATAAATTATTAATTTATAGTTTTAATGGGATTATATGTTTTACATTAGATTTTTTTTTTTAAAATATTTTATTATTTTATCAATTTATATCATATTTTGAATCAATTTATATCATTGATTTTTATTAATTTATTGTATTTATTAAATTATTTAGCGTTAATTCATAGAGTTTCTACTGTATACTGTATACGTAAACATGCAATTAGAACAGACAACGCATGACGACTTGCAAGGAAAATTCATAGCCGTACTCCTTGTCAATTTATCACATGACTTTTTTTTGTTCCATGTTTCAATCATATGCTTCCTTTTTTTTTCCAACAAAATGACTGTTGACGACAACTGTACAAATTCTATACTTTCAAACGCGCTTTACCTATTTACATGACAACAAGGTCACTTTCAAGTTTAAGAATTTTGAGAGGGTTAGTGGAGATGAATTTAGGTAGAATTGATTGATTTTAAGAATTAAGAGATTTGTTAAATTTATAAAGAATCTTTGGGGGGTTATTGGGAGATAAATTTGTATAGAGTTTGTGAATTTTAAGAATTGATAGATTTTAAAAATTATGTGGATTGTGAAAATTGTATATACATTGACTTATAAAATTTGATCATAACTTCCTTAGATTGATATAGATTTTCATCAATTTGGCTTACCAAAAGAGTTTCATTAAAGAGATGTACTTGGCTTATATATATATATATATATACAAAGAGTAATAAAGAAATAATAAAATTAATATTTTTTTAAAAAATTGAATTATATGTTTTAAATTCGAAATTATTATAAAAGTTAGATTTTTTTTCATTTAAAAAATCTTTTTGCAATTTGAAAATAATTTTCAAACTATTTTCAAATTTTTTATTTTCAGATTTTTAATATTTATAGATTTAATTATATATTCAAAATGATAAAACAACATAATAAGTATTATATGTTGAAACTGTAAAGGTATAGTTTCGAAATATATGTTTTTAAATTTGAACTTTTTATATAATTTTTTTTTCATTTTCCAATTTCTTTATTTTTTTGAAATTCGAAAAATATTTTAAAAAGTTTTTAACTTTTATTACATTTTTATAATATATATATTAAAGTTGTGATTTGTATTATGTTAAAATTGCTTTGTATTATTTCATTATTCTATTTTGTGTGTTTTTGTATGTGAGTGTATTTTATTGCATAGATTTCAAAATCTTATGGGTATAGTTGATATTCTCAAAATTGAGTCTTATGAGTAAAAACAAAGAAAATTTACATCCCAATAACAATAGATTTCAATAGAATGTTAAAATCAATAAAAACTAAACTTTTCCAATAACCAAAGATTTTGAGTGGAATTTAAAAATCATCACCCCAATAACAATGGATTCTATTCAGATTTTAAAAATTCTTAAACCAATAACAATAGAATCTCAAAATTTAATAACTCTTCTTAAATTCTTCTACCAATAACCCCCCTTAACAAAATGACTGTTGACGACAACTGTACAAATTCTATACTTTCAAATGCGCTTTACCTATTTACATGACAACAAGGTCACTTTCAAGTTTAAGAATTTTGAGAGGGTTAGTGGAGATGAATTTAGGTAGAATTGATTGATTTTAAGAATTAAGAGATTTGTTAAATTTATAAAGAATCTTAATGAATTTCTATATTTTAAAAATTAATACTACGAAAGTTGAAACTCAGGTTAGAAGACACGAAGCGAAGAAGAATGAAGAAGAGGCAATCCCGAATCATCGATGAAACTAAGGTGTATTCGACCTAGAAATTTTATCAGGTTCGAAAGTTTTCGTAGGAGAGGAATGAAAACATCTTGGAAAATGCCATACATTTTAGGGAACTTAGAATCTAGGTGGATAGTCTATTAAGCCAAGTCTTAGGCAATCTTTTCAGTCTTGTTCCTAACCTGTCCAGGTAGAACTTCCAAACCGATCTAATCTCTCGAAAAACCAAGAAACAATCGCCACGCATTCAAGCATCCTCATCTCGCTTCCTAAAGAATGAAAAACATACACAACCCTTCAAAAGAACAGTTCATTCGTAACTGACTTTGCACGGATCTGTGTCTAGCCTTTTAGATTTATTATTTTATTATTTATTACTAATAAATAATAAAATATTTAATATGTTAATACAAAATATATTAGGAAACCTATTTTGGTAGATTTGATTAAGGGAATTTATTATTTAAATTAGAAAAACATAAAATGCTTAAATCTATTATTTAAATAAGGAAAAAACAAGTATACTTAAATATAGGTTCAATAAATATCTTAATGATAAATATCTTAATGATATTCTAATGTAAATAAGTAATAAAATTAAAGTGTAATTTCTATTTTTTACTTTTCTTTTAATAATATAGATTAAGTGTTTCTATCGCATAGTTTAAGAAAATAAAGTCATTATCACTAAGTGGCCGGAAATTCTCTTAGGTAGAATATGAAATTTTATTATTCGACAGAAATTATGTTACCAAATATGTCATTACAAGTTATTGATATTTTACATAAATGTTTTATCTTTGACGATGAAAAGATGTGGAAGCACTATAGTCTATTGGTTAAGGTTTACGGGTTTTTACATCCAGGTCTGAGATTCGAATACCAGACTATGCAATTTTTCTGCAGATTAAAGAAAATCCATGTTTCCATGAGAAAACAATTTATTAATGCAGACTACAGAAGAAATGGTTATAAAGAATCTTCAACATGGTGCAAGTAAATATAGTCAGGAGTGAATCTTCATAGGATGACTCAGATGATGCAATTAGGCATAGATCTTCATAGGGTAGGTAGTATTATCGCTTGTGGAATCGTCTATGTAATATTTCTAATAATTATAATATCATAATAAATCAGCGTTATAAATAAAGACAATAAAAATATACGGTTTATATTTTCAAATCTAACCGATAACCCACCTATGTAACTAAAAATATAGTCAACATATTTTAAGTCATCCCATCCTATACAATTTTCCATACAACATCTTTTAAATATTTTTATATAAACTCACTCAGCGTGAGGCACAAATCTTATCTAGTATTAGGGATACACATTTTCCTCGATATCTGAATCAGTATCCGAACCTGACCCAAAAAAACTCAAACTGAAATAGCAAAATACCATAATAGATAGTGATTTAGGAGAGATTGGATATCCGAATCTGAATAGGCAATATCCGAACCTGAATAAATATCCGAACATATGTATACTTACTCTTATATTTTTAATTTACATCTTTCATTTTATTCAAAATATTTATATTGATGTTACACATATTTAAAGATCATATAATATACATATAATAATGGAGAAAATGATTTGACATTCACATATAATACATGTCAAGCTTTTGTTTCATGTTTATTTAATGTTTATTTATTTTGAAATGTTATCTCCAAATATTTTAATCAATATTCAATTTAAAAGTAAAAAATCAGTTAAGTGAAATCTATATTTTAAATACAATAAACTTAAAAAATAATTAAAAAATTTCTTTCAAAATCTAAATATTCGAATCCGACCCGAAATAACTGAATGCGAACTAAAAGTATCCGAACCCGACCTAAAGTACAGAAATACCCGAACGGGTTCTATATTTCTACACCGAAATACCCGAAAATCTGAAATATTTGATCTGAACCCGAACGGTTATCAGAATGTCCATCCCTGTCTAGTATTTGTCATCACATCACCAACAATTTGGTAACAATTGGAATAAATTTTGTTTATCGAATTATTTATAGAAACAAAGCTATAACCGTAAAATAAAAAATATTAGTTAATTAATTAAGACAAATATTCAATAAGTGAAGATAGTCCAAGTATCTTGTTCACTATGTGTTAGTCATTTTAGAATTGGAAATTCGGAGTTGATAATTACATTGTTATGCAATTTTAAACATGTTTTTTTTGCTAAGAATGTTAACATCATTGAGTGAAGTGGTTTAGTTTACATAAGAGTTTCCTTTACTTTACAAGTGATTTCTTGGCAAAAAGAATAAAAAAAAAGAAATCACAGGGGTTCAGCAAAGAAAAGAACTATGGTGATCTTAGATCAACTGATTTCCCACTAAGTCTCAAAACGACGATGGCTTCTCCGAGCATAGATTGAATTGATAACAGTTCTGTTGATCTCCATACCATAGACGCAGGGATGGCTGTTTGGTTGTGTACAAGATTGCGCCTTTGCCTCCTAATGGAATAGATCACAGCCTGAGCTGCTAAAGGACGTAGAAGTGAGATTCCTCTTAGCTTACAGCCTGAATCCAGATAAGCAGGTCTTGCCATACAGTAAAATGATGCACATGCCAGTTAATACGAAAGAAAATGTAATGTTTTGATTGTCTATGGTTAATGGGTTTTCTACGCCCGTTCATTTGGTCCGTAGGCACTATTCCAAATGACGGACAGTGCATTAACTTTTTGTAGGTTTAAAAGTTTTATTTATTGACTTTAAAATTATCACATGACATTTCTCTGTATTTTAACCTCATTCGCACAATATCGCGAATTTCTTCCCGATAGATCACACATTATTTCACTACTTCAGCCCAAACTTGTTTAATTTTGGATTTTTAAATGGATGTATGAACAAAAACATATGTGCAATTTGGGGACATAAGTAGTCAAATCAATTATTTTAAGCCTTTCATCATATATCAAAAATCATATGTTATAATTCATCCCCACTCACAGAGCGCATTGTCCTCGTTGCGCACCACAATAGGTCTCAAGATGCCTCTCGGACCAACACCAAGATGGTTAACCAGTTCTGAAACTATTTGTAACGATTTGACCGTCTATGTCTAATGGACCATCCTTGCTCGCTTACTCGTCTGTAGACCTCATTCCGTTTGACGTGCAGGGTGTTAATTTTTTTGAAGCTCCAAAGTCTTATTTACTGATTTTGCAATCATCACATGTTTTTCTTGTGTTTTGGTCGCTCTCGTATGGTATCATGAATCACTTTTTGATGGACACATATCATTTCACTACTCCAACCTAAACTGATTTAACTGATATTTGACCGAAAAATACACTTTAATGAGATAAATAATCAACTAAGTTTTCTTAATTCTTTTATAATATATCAGAAATCGGGATGTTATAAAAAGTTATTCCCAAATCTCATAAGCAAATTAAAATTGCCAAAGAAAAACATATGATCTCTTGTTTCCAAAGCAGAGGAACAGAGCAGACAAAGTGGTATATGCCCTAACTATGTTTATTTACAGTACCAATGAAGTTAAAAAAAAAACATTTGTTGGATTATTTGTCAAGTTTTCTTGGTATAACTCTTTGGACAGCACTTCAATTTGGGATCGAGTTATTTCCACTACTGAGCCTAGATTTTCTTTTTTTTAAAACACACGTGGCTCACAATATAAATTAAAATTTATACCTAGATTTTCTTTTTTTAAATATTACTAGCAATTCAAAACCGCCTCTTGAGTGGGGGAAATGATGGAAAAGTGGAAATATTGAACAAGCATATATTCGACGTATGGTGAAAAAAGAAACTAGATATCACTTGTATTTTACGTGCTTCTATACGTACAAGGTGTGGACATGCATAGCTGGAGACATTTTGGACTCTTTAGCAATACCTAATTGGTATGCATTCTAAGAGCATTTTCAATAATACTCTATTATTTTTCACTGTTAAATAGAGTTTAGAATAAATATGTTATAATAAAGTTTAGAGTTCTCTTCCCAAACTCAACTATCAAGACACCGTTTTGACCTTCGGTTTTGACGGAGTTAAAGATTACCGGCATTGCCTCTGATCATTTTCTCATTCGCTTCGTTATTTTTTAAATCATCATTTTTAAACTCTCATCTCTGGTTATAATAAGAATGTGTCTTCTTTCTGAGGAGCTCCGGACAACTTGCTCAAGCTTCACTTCCCGTCACCTTTACTGATACCTTGACACTTCGGTGACCTTGCACAACAGCTTTGTGTGCCACGATGCCTTAAAGTTGAGCTTCAGATCTATGAGCTTTAATGACATTGACCTTCAGATTTATGTTTTCAAGAATGCCTCCCTCCGATATGCACAGTGCGTTGCAGCTACTACTTCTCGTCTCATGCTGTCACTCTTCTTAGCACGAGTAGATGTGCTGGATCTGCTCAGTTCAAGTGTGAGCTCACCGGATTTGTTCGCCTTTTCTCTGCCGCTACTCCGCTGCTTCCATTGCTATGCATCTCTCCTCCTCCGGTTTGTCTCTCTGGTACGCCACATCATGCCTCCATTTAGGCCTACCTCCATCAAACTGAGGTTCATAACCGATAACGCCTCTCCTTTGCACCGACACATGATTTCCATCACAGTACTCCCTCCGCACACCATCTCTGAGCATACCATCATCCGGTGCTTAGCATTCATATGGGCTTGGGTCTTTTCAACAGTCATGAGATTTAATCATATTCTCAAGTTCAAGCTTGTTCATTTACTCCGGATCTCCTACCCGCATCCCTTATTATATTTCATTGGAATTTGAATTCAAATTTGGACATTCAAGGTCTCATATTTTAAATCTTAACTACGGTTTTGGAGTCTTAAAGATCTCTTGTATGCCAACAGTCGTTGGTTTTCAACTGCTCTCAAATCCCATCGTTTGGGTTTTTCAATCTCGTTTTCGAATCCAAATTCATTACGAACACAAGTTCTGGGACCTTTAATTTAAGAACAAGACTTGGGTTCATTCCCTGGGGTGAACCTTTATATTCACCACTTGATTTATGACCAATCAATGTGACATATATAGATAATTAAATAAAAAGTATTAAATATATTTAAAAATAGCTAAAAAAAAATAATACCAATTTTAAATCCTAAATTTTAATTTCTAAACCCTAAAAATTAATTCCTAAATCCAAACTCTATACCCTAAACTCAAATCATAAACTCTAAACCCAAATCATATACCCTAAACTCAAACCGTATACTCTAAACCCAAATTCTATACCCTAAACCCAAATTCTATATCCAAATGCTATACCCTAAACCCAAACCGTATACTCTAAACTCAAATTCTAAATTTTAAACCCAAACAGTAAACCCTAAATCTAAATTCTATACCCTAAACCCAAATCATAAACCCTAAACCCAAACCGTATACTCTAAACCTAAACCCAAAACCCTAAATCCAAACCGTAAACTCATAGGGTTTAGGGTTTAGAATTTGGTTTTAGGGTATACCGTTTTGGTTTAGGGTATACGGTTTGGGTTTAGGGTATAGCATTTGGATATAAAGTTTAGATTTAAGGTTTACAGTTTGGGTTTAAGGTTTAGGATTTGGGTTGAGTTTAGGATTTAAGTTTAGGGTTTAGAATTTGAGTTTAGGGTATAGAATTTGGATTTAAGAATTAATTTTTAAGACATAGAAATTAAGATTTAAGGTTTAGAATTGATATTATTCATTTTAGCTATTTTTAAATATATTTAATATTTTTTATTTAATTATCTATATATCACATTGATTGGTCATAAATTAAGTGGTGAATGTAAATGTTCACCCCAGGAGGTGAATCCAAGTCATGTCCTTAATTTAATATAAGAAATTTGTTGTAGAAAACTATGTTTGGTTCATAGAAAATGTAATGTTAAACAAAATAGAATATATATTTTTTTTGTAAAGAACATAATAGAATACTCTCGCTTAAGTACACATCACTCACTATGAAGAATTGGTTTGTAGATAGTTTGAGTTATGAGGTGACTAATAACTGTCTTTTATTCTATTGCTAAGAACTTTTATTTATAGTTCCTCTATCACATAAAAAGACTATATTCTTTAATTTTCATTCAATTTGATGTTTCATAATCAACATAATTTATCAGAGAATTTAATTTTTGTCGATAATGAATCGATTTTATTGCTCCAATATTGTTATTCATGATATTTATTTTATTCAATATCATCGAAATCTAATTCCTCTGAGTAAGTTTATAAGCGAAAGATTTTTTATCTCTATCGGATTAAATCCCAAGATATTCCAAAGAAAATAAATTAAAATACTAAACTATTAAATTATAAAAGTCAATATTCTTATATTTATTGCTACAGTACTTTCATTCTTGTTCCTATGAACATACTAGGCTCTCACTGGTAACCACAATAGGAATAAAAGGAATAGAAAAAATGAATAAGAAGGAATAAAATAAAAGGAAAAGCCATTTCTCTCCTAATTTGATAACGAATAATTGTAGTCTTTTATTCCTTAAATCTTAAGGAATGTTAAGGAATCATAGATAACAAATATTCCTTGTAAATGGTGTAAATTGTAAGGAATATTAAGGAATTAGCTATTCCCATACATTCCCTTGGTCACCATTTGGAGTCATAAACTATAAAACAGTTTCTGAAAATCGAGATGGAAATAAAAAAAATTCGAACAAAAATCAATACATGGCCCAAATACAAAAATATATAAGAAGAGATGTGACTTCCACCTCTTTATTTTGTTACTTCTCCTACATTAATAAAACTTTATATTCATAGCACTTTAGATGTGTGCCTGTGTGTGCATTTGTAGGTATCCACGCGCATACCCGTTCACCCAAAAGGCTAAAACCATTATTTCCAATAATGAATTCGATGGAATTCATTATTGGAAATAATGGATTTGTAGAAAGTGTTTTGATCGAGTCTTTTTTTTCTTCTGAATTTCGAATATATGCTTATTGCGAAACATTATAAAGAAGAAAACTGACTTAGATCAGCTTGAACCTAACCATTGGTTATATATATATATATATATATATATATATATATATATATATAAACTTTGACATAAATGGCTAGTTGGAAAATTTTCAATGTAATAAGTTAATCACATATGTTTGTTGGTGGGAGATAAATATGCAAGAATTTTCTTGTGGGAATCTAAAAGACTAGACAACAAATTTCACGAGCTTCTATACGATAGGAATCCATAAGATGAGCTACATTAGTTCTGAAAGCTTTGTGGAACCCTTTCTGTTTTGTATTTGTCTCTAACCAATGCATCTACGAGGTAATGGACAAAAGATCCAATAGCTTTCAATCAATTAATGGACAGGGGAATCTCAACTCTAAAGTTGATTGCTTAAAATATTTTAACATTGAAAATTTGCAGTTGTAAAGATAAAATTCTCAATCTCCTTTATCAACAATTTTTTCCAAACACAAGAAACTTATCTTAAACCAAAATATAAAATGGACACCCTTTAGTTTAATTATTTTACTAAAGGTGCTTATATACTAGAAAGTCTGAGATTCAAACCATAAAAATATGCAAATTTTGCCGATTATAGAAAATATGGTTAGAAGACATCTTTAGCATCGTGTAGACCATAACATTGAATATGGATTCTATAGGACGGATCAGAATGGCATAGTCAGACATATATTTTCATAAGATAGTATAATTATCGGCTGTAAAATCGTTTATATAATATTTCTCATCGTTTTAATTAACTAGACTTATAAAAAATCAAATATATATATATTCTTTCTAAGTAGCTTTATTGTTTCCAAAAAAAAAGAAGCTTTATTGTTTCCGTGGAAGTGAAAAGAACAATCACAAGAAAGCTGTCGTTTGGGTGAATAAAGGCAAAGTGCAACACTATAACCTTAACATTCCCTATTCTGGAACAAAAACTATAAAAAATAAGATAAAAATTCTGCGGAGAAAGTTTAAAAATTCATGCCAGATACGACTTGCATGTCTAGCCACTCACTATTACAGTTTCCAACCTTTTTCGTGTTCATACTGTTAAGCATGTTATCATATAGTATTTTTAAAGTCATCAGAAATTCCTAAAAATTTGAAATGTGTATATACAGATAAAAGGGAGGTTGTTACTGGTTATATTGATTAGAACATTCACATCAATCACATTTGATTTCAAACCTCTGGTGAGACCAATTTATCGAACATGATATTTTCCCTAGAATTCTTTTTGATCCAATGAGTTTCCGGATATGTAAACGTTTCTGGATCGCGAATCCACATCTTTATAGCCAGTGATAAAAATGTAAAAACAAATATAAACTTATATGTAGATGCTGGGTTTGATCAGGAAAGTGACTAGCAGAAGAAATTGTACGTGATGTTAAGGTGAAATGAATAGAGACCCTATTGTGGTATGGTACTAACTATAATTGTTGTTATTTTATTTTAGAAGCTATATAATTAATTACTAGGATAAGACCCGCGTCTTACGCGGAGTCAGAGTTTTATAACTGTTTTTTTACAATAATGAAATTAAAAATAATTAATTTACCGAATTGGTAGAAATAGTTCATTTTAACATCGAATAAATATGATTTTGTGGTATTTAGACATTTATATTGGCGTGTGAAAGTAAGGAGATAACAACAGTTAAATCCCGAGAATAAATGGTAAACATTAAAATGATGAACCATTATCACCTAACGAACACAGAACATCCTATCTAGCAGACATAAATCTTAAATTAATAAGCATGTAACGTAAATATATTTCATAATATAAAAACCACTAATAAATATCCCCCGAAAATATAAGTCTTAAATTACGGAAACCATTTAAAAAGTACATAAAATATGAAATATATGTAAAGCATTCCGAAAGTATTACTGGATAAAAAAGAAATGGATTTTGTCCAGGAATCATTTTAGAAGACTTCAAAACGGGGGCGGCGGAATCCTGAGAAAATCATATAAAATGACGTATTTAAAATAGGTTAACCTATCCGTGATATATGTTTGTTAAATAAAAAAATATTACCGATTGATTCACAATGGGTATGTTAATACCTCTTTCGGAGTGCTGTGATTTCAGGAATGTCAGGCTCAATAAGTATTTTCGACATGCCTTCGATATTTGTTACATTCTTGAATCTACCTATAAAAAGAATCACTTTATTATTAACTGAAACTAAAGTGAATAGAATAAAGAATCAAAACGTTGAAAAAAAATCTTGCAAGTTACCTTCCTCCCTTTCAATACGCCAAAAACTCAAAGCACATAAAACAACAGCACTACTTGTTGAGTTCCATAAACGGTAAAACTCTATAGCCATGTCTCCATAGACAGCACACCTGATTTCGTCGAACCTAAAAGCGATACTATTGAGGAAATATTGCGATCCCCTAATGATGCTTTTGTGAAATTCATAGGAAATATGTATTTATGTTTACACAAGCAGGCTTACCCGAGGTTGATCAATGAGAAATTTATTTTATACCGTATCTCCCCATAAATTTCATCCTGATAATGCTGGAGATCCCCAACCCCAACCAAAGTTCCATAAAGATCTAAGAGATTAAAAACATAGAACGAAATATTAATACATAGCTAAGAATTCCATACTATCAGAATATATTACACTAAGACTAAATAACCTAATTAGATACTGATACCTATAGAGTACATTGGATGGGCCAGACCACGGGCGATGTCAATAAAATTTGAAAAACAGAAGTAGCTGCTCGGTGTTTTTGGTTGAATTTGAACGATCTTAGCAGAAGTCGACATTACAATGTGGTATCGATTCTTGATTAAACGTAACAAACCAGAAGCATGCGTTAGTTCGAAGTTTATTATTTCAAACCAATCACCTTCATTCATGGTGACATGGTTCAAATGTTCCAGCTCTTCGTATAAAGTTGCTTCTATAGTTGACCCCTTATTCAGAAAAAAAAACTTAATATTAATCAAATATAGCAATTTTACTAAAACCATGGAAATGTGAATATAGATTAGAAATAGTAAGACATATAAAGAATGATATGTAACATATATTACGTGCTGATCGACAAACACCATGTCTGTTTTCTTGAGCATGGTGTTGGTAATTGTGACCCATTTGGTTATAACGCTAACACAAACGTGAGGATCATGTATCTCTCGATTCAAGTCAACCAGAAAAGTGTGAACATACCTCATCGATTGTAAGATGGTTGTGCATATTCTGAGTAAGGTACTTATATATATACATAATCGGAAGAAACGTTTTTTAAAGTAATTCGTTTTATACAATTTTTTGGCTTATAATCTCTCCAAATATTGCTAATTTATAAATGTAATATTTGATTGAGATTTTGTGGTAAAATATAGAATTATTTGCGAGATTACTGCCAATAAAAGGGAATATGATGAGATTTATAGAATCTAGCTTTTAATATAAGAGGATTTGCCTTCCGATTACAGTTACTTTGCTATAAATCCTACACCATATTGCTTGACACGCAATAAATATATAGTAATTTGATTAAACCAGTATCTTTAAGGAAAAGTTAGAGAGCAACGAAATAGAGAGTTAAATCAAACCGACAATAATCCAACCAAAGGGATTTCAATCCATCCATATCGCCTTCTTATATACCGATAAGAAAAAGTAACCTAAGTAGAAGTTGCAAAGGAAGTGTCCAAGAGAATTTGTTAATTGCAAGTACACATAATTTTAAGAGTAAATAAATAAGTTATCTGGAACTCGACCCAATGGTATAAAAAATTCAGAAACTAAGTTTAATAGTTTTCTAACACAAAGCAAGAATAAAGTATCGTTTCATCTAATACCGGAAAAAAAAACTGTATTCATTGCGACTCATCAAAGAGATTTTGGAAAACTTGTTTGAAAACTATGTTCATGGTTGACTCTTGAGGTTTTCCATCCTTGTCAGTAATCAAAATCTTCAGTCCCTTCCGAGATTTAACCCTTGACACAGCCACATACAATTGACCATGTGAAAAAACAGATCGGGGTAGGAACAGACCAACAGTAGATAGTGTTTGACCCTGGCTCTTGTTGATGGTCATAGCAAACGCAACTTTCAAAGGAAACTGCCTACGCCTCATCTTAAAAGGAAGCTTGGTATCTGAAGGCTCTATCAAGATTCGGTGTAAAAAAACCTTCTCTCCAACTTGAGTTCCGGTAATAATTTTTGCTTGAAGTAGATGTTTTCCAAGATGAGTAATCTGCAACCTTGTTCCATTACATAAACCTTCCGTAGGGTCTAAATTTCTTAGCACCATCACTGGTGTACCAATCCTAAGCCTTAGAACATGATTAGGTAAGCCTGATGCTTTGATACTGTTCAGAAACTCTGGAGAGAAGGTAGAGTCATCCTTGCATCTTATGTCAGACGGGTCAACACTATCTGAACTAAAATAAGTCATCTCCTCACCTAATCAGCAAAAACAAAACTGGTCACAAAATAATATGACCAGAACTGTGAAAGAAACAAACGATAAAATTAATATCATACTATTTTTATAAAAAATAATGGGCAATCATGATTACCTGGTAGACGATCAAGCATATAGTTGTTAACAACATCAACGTCTTCGTTGGTAGGACACAAAATAGCTCTTTCCTGGAAAAACAATGGATCCTTAGAATCTTTGAAAGCATTGCCATAAACCGCAGAGGCAATAGCTTCAATCGGATCAGTGCACTCGGTAATAAGCAGATCTTTAGGAATATCAATCATAGTTTCCCCACTATTTGGCTCATTAATTTTACCGTTACCTACATCCAAAATCCAGTCAGAAAATTCTTTAATCTCCTCAGCTTTCTGAGGATCTGTCTCGGAAAAAAGCCGCATATTCTTTGTTAGCTCTAGCACTTTGCAGTACTTCCATAAATAGGAGG
Organism: Raphanus sativus; assembly: GCF_000801105.2. Lineage (NCBI taxonomy): Eukaryota > Viridiplantae > Streptophyta > Magnoliopsida > Brassicales > Brassicaceae > Raphanus > Raphanus sativus. The sequence goes on from NC_079519.1 coordinate 10,081,238, forward strand.
AATTTAGCGTTGCCATAACAATATCAGCTCGGTTCCCTCCTGGAATAACTGGTATTATTTGCCGGAAATCATCCCCAAAGACAACAACTTTTCCACCAAAAGGTCTTCCATCAGTAGTCTTCATAAGATCACATAAAGTACGATCCAAAGCCTCAAAGCAAAGTTTGCTCATCATAGGTGCTTCGTCCCAAATTATAAGAGAAGCCCGCCTAACCACTTCAGCCTGATGACTTCCAGGTTCTATGTTGCAGGTTGAAAACTCATGTGGGTTTATAGGAATTCCAAATCTGGAATGGGCGGTCCTCCCACCTGGCAGCAACAAAGATGCAATACCGTTAGATGCACAATTAAGAACAATATCTCCCTTTGATCGGAGTGCAGCTGAAAGAACATTCCACATAAATGTTTTCTCTGTTCCACCAAACCCGTATACAAAAAAAACTCCACCATCACCAGTATGAACAGAGCGCAGTATCTGATCGTAAACTGACCTTTGCTCGACCGTCATCTGTGTAATCCACTCATTGTGTTGAACTCGCAGTGTTTCCCTCGAGTAGTTAAGCTCCTCTTGCAAAAGATTGTTCTCATGAGAAGAGTCGTCAACGTGCACGGGTTTGGGCATTGCATCCCAATTATACAGAGAACTATTTTTCGAGCGCAGGATTTTCTCAATTAATACTAACGTCGCATTTAGCACTTCCTCCTCGCTCAATATAAGACCTGAAACGTAGACGCAATATTTAATATTAACTTGGATTGATAAAAACAGAATTCCAAAAAAAAAAAAAACAAACTAAGACTGTAAATTGGTAACTGAGTTAGTGTAAATCTTGAAAAGATATCTATCTCTCAAAAACATAACAATAAATCTCTTTCCATTTTCCAGAAATGAAATTGTAAGATTTATTCTTTATTTTACATAATGTAAATTTATAGTTTAATTATTTTCAATACAAAATTTTAAAAATCCTCTTTAGATTATATACTTCATTGCTTTAAGATATTAATTAGAAATTTAAATTTATGTTTGCTAATATTTAGTGAAGGACCAAAATATTTTCTAATGATTTTCTTTCTATATGTAAATAGTATTAAATGGCACTTTTTATAAAGAAACATATTAATATGTAAATATAATTTATTAATTGTCAACTAATTCAACTCCAATCACACAATACAATTATCTTGATAGAAGACCGAAATTGTTAGTTATTTAAAAAAAATTAGCAAACCTGGAAATTTACGCTTCTTCCTCTCCATATATAGAACATCTTCTGATAATATATCTCTGGTTGATTCCCATACTAATTTGGGCATAGATAGCGAACCAGACAACAACATCATTGCAAAGGTATGATGTACGTACCCTGCTGATGCCCAATAGCTACATTCTTTCAAACCCTCAATATACTCTTTGTCATCATCCAACATACCAAGCTCATAACATGCATCTTCATAAGTAGGTAGGACAACACCATTAACTGTCCTGATATCAGCATAGCATCTGGCACCCTTCACCTTGGTAATCAGTACTCTAAGATAATAACGTTGGCCAGAATTTGGAGCAACGTGTGTCAGCCTTCCTACTGCAAAACCTTTTTTCCTTGGGTTCCATACCTTCTGTTTAGCATCATATATAAATCGGGTGGGCATTTCTGGATATGTAATTTCTCTAGCTTCAGGGTATCTATCACAACAATCAAACCAAGCTAAAAACATAGTCTTTGTCTGTTGCACTCGAGCCAGTACACTCTGAACTGAATCACCTAGCTTGTAAACAACTGGTTGTTCTCCCTCAAGATGAAATGTAAGCTTCTCCACGGGTGTTGAACGGTATTGAGTTGGGAAAGCTAGAATCCTCCATGAAGACTCGCAAGCAGATATATACCTAAAAAAAAATGAAGTAATTCATCATTTAATCTGCCTGCTTTTGAATAAATAAAATTAGTATGGTAAATTTATCCTACCATACCTTGCATCAAAATATTTTTTAATTTCATCTATAGTTGGTTCCACTTCCTCTGCAGCAGACACATCACCTACGGCGCCGTTGTTGTCACCTTCTGCAGCTGCTGTATTGTGACCCGTTCCTGCTATAGTCGGCTCAACATTAGATGCCTGAGTAACAGTTCCTGTTATACGGTCTTGTCCTTTGTTAATGTATTTAAATAAGTACTTAATTGACCGCGACTGGTTACACCATTCCACGTTAATATGAGCATTATACGCAAGTAATAACTCCTTGTTGTAGGGCACCACAAAGCGATTATCACATGGAATGTTTTTCTTCTCAATGTAACACCCATTGTCTCTTCTCCTATAAACATGATACCCTTGAGCATCGACAGTGGTCTTCTCGACATGTTTTCGAGGAAAAAATTTGGAACACTTGCCATCTTGCATACATGGAGAAACTCTATTAGCCTTACCACATGGACCATGAATCATCATGTCCTTCACAACATCATATAATCTTGGCTCTAAGGTTTTATCAGGAATTTCTGCTGAGATGATGCGGTCTATATCTTCAGGATCTGGTAGTTTGTGGTTAGAGTCCATGAACAAAAGAATATGAGCATGTGGGAGACCTCTTTTCTGAAACTCGATAGTGTATATCGCTGCAAGCCAATTATTACTAAGTTAGACACAATTTTAGGAGATTAAGTATATGCTATTAGTTAATCCCCTTCTTAAAAGGAATGCATAGTTTTAGCGAGGCTCTCAATATCATGATGCAAATTATTGAATTTTTTGGAACATACATATATATTAGAATATAATATTGTGTACTATAGATTTTTCGGACAGACTAATTTGATTTTTTATGAGAATATTATTATATTAGAAGTTTTAAAATTCAATAAGGAAAACACTGATTGTATTTATTTAATACTACTCAAATTTTTTTATGAACATATATTTTAAAACGAAACGACCTTTTGAAAATTATCTGTTTTTGCGCTAAAATCATTTTAAAAAATAGTTTTAACTTTTAATTACCTAAATAAGGTATTCAGATTATAATCTATATTTTATAAATTTATAAACAATATATTTATTCAAATCATGTTATTTTCATTCCATAGAAATAACAACCTTTTTAATTAGTTAATTAAAATTATTTCGAATTCACACTACAATCTCATGTTTTCGAAAATAAAAAGAAATTATGTATAAAATAAAACTTACCAGAGACTGTCTTTCCAAGTAAGTGCTTCTTTGTTAGATCATCCATCAAGCTGTCAAGTTTGATTTTAAAAAGCCTACAGCACAATTCTGGTCTGTCTTCTGACTTGAGGTTATACTTCTTAAAAAATCTTGTCAGCTCAGGCCATTTAGGATTACAGGTGAAGGTTATAAATAGAGACGGAAATCCAAAGTATTTGCATACAGACATTGCATCCAAATATGTTTCATGCATATACCTGGGACCTCCTGTAAATGATGATGGAATGAAGATACGATTTCCTTCAATAGACACATCAGAATGTCCATCGTGTGCAGCCTGTACGAACTTGCTAAATTTCAATGTTCTGAGGTTTGACTGGTTTTTCCGAATGTACCTTAGACGATGACTCTCTATCATAGTATATGCATCCACCAGAAATTGTTGCAGTAACCGGCGTGAGAGTAGAAGTACCTGCGACCCACCCTCACGGACCATAATACGGTATGCGAAGAACTCCCTAATACTTATATTAGGTTTTTTGTTTTTAGTGATCCCCGTGTATCCATGCTGAATACCTAAACGAAAGCCGTCTTCTCCATATGGAAATATGAGTGGATATTGAAGTGGAAGATAGCAAGGATGCAACTCATTGATCCTTTTAAGCTTTCCAGAATTCTTCTCCAAAATGATGTCACGTTTGTCCATGTTTTCTTGAAAATCTCCAACAACCAGAGCAGCGACCTCAGAAGAAGTAGGTAGATTGTAGACACGACCATCTTTAAGACGACTGTGAATGAGCCTGAGAGATAACTCTTGCTGCTCTTCTTCATTATTAAATCTGTCCATTGCATTCCTGAAAGACTTTACATGAACATTTGAGACCCTTAGAATGTTCATAATAGCCTTAACCAAATCTTCTCTAATCTTGCTGTTTTCGGAAGTCCCGCTAGCAAAAAAGTAGAAAAGACGTCAGTAAGATCAGCATGCCTCATATTCATTTTGCATAAAGAGTTTTCAGATTCAATAATCTTTATGATCACATACCTCAAGGCTGATAACCGATTCCGAACTTCGTTTTCTGTATCGTGAATATACAATTGTGGAAACTTTGCTGGTTCATCGGCTCTTGGTTTGACACTGCCAATAAGGTGATAATTCTCTCCATGAAGTTTAAAAATCTTGGGACCTTTACCCATATTGACTGAGTTATCAATCTTCCCTCCAAGAGATGTGAAAGAGAACATCATATTTAGAGCCCTAATATTGTCTTGATAATGTTTGCTGATAGGATCATTCTTAGTAAGGAGACCATGTAGAAGAGCTGGTGGTTCCTGCAGAACAGGAAGCTTGATTTTTCCTCGCATACAACACATGGTGAAGACAGGTACTCTGGTTTTCCTGCTCTTACTAACCCTTTCATTATACCAAAACATAGCTCCACATTTAGGGCATTTATTGGTCAGATCACCGTCATCCTTGTATTCTGGAAAAAATACAAATTTCTTGTTAGTAATAAAACGGGGTTAATATTGAAAAGCATCAAACATGTGTATGTTACAGAATTCATCATCTCAGTCCTAGGCTGTGTTTAGTTCTAAAAAAATTAAAATTGTATACCTTTATCTTCTTGATTCAGTTCACTGACAACTGGAAGTAAAGGAACTGAAACTACAGTCTTTTTCTTTGTTAAAGGAAAACGTCTTTCTGCAAAAGTTGTATATATAAAATGTGTTTAATGCATATTTTTGCGAGAACATAACATGTAAATTTGAAAATTGGTGTCCAGATGCATTTCGCAGCCACGTACCTTTATCTTTGTTTCTTTCTGCGCACGCTATAGTGTCTATACATATGCTTCAAGCAACATCAAAGCCAATAATAAGAAACCGAGAATGGGATATGCGAATGAGAACTTGATTTTTTATAACATAATAAGTTTGTATAATAATTTAATTTTCTAAAAAATCTATTGTTATTTAACTATACACTCTTTTGATCTTTTTCAACAGTATGTCAGTTTTCATATATGCATAACTATATTTTCTTCAAAATTTATATGAATGATAAAATAATACTGATGTAAGAGACTATACTTGTTACTTAATTACGTAATTGCATTAAACTCTTTTGATTTTTGGTTGTCATATATAGTGAATATTCTCAATATTTATACATGTCTCTATACATATGCTTCAAGCAACATCAAAGCCAATAATAAGAAACCGAGAATGGGATATGCGAATGAGAACTTGATTTTTTATAACATAATAAGTTTGTAGTGTAACAATCAACCAAGATTAAAAAACCCGAAAACGTCTTCATAAAAACATAACCAAAACATTAAAAACAGTAAACATATTATTATTGAAGAGATAGCTCATGTACGAAACATCTGTGGCTCGTTGAGTACGAACCAATCGATCTTCAGTACATAAACATCACTTGCCTTCGCCTGGGCAAGCAGGAGATCCGACTCCAACTTCTCTTTCTCTTCCTTCAATGAATCATTGTTGAAGAGATCGTTAATGAGTTCCAGTTTGCCTTGTATGCGCCACACCTCAACCTCCTCTTGAAATTTCTTGTACTCGGCATCCTGTTGTTTTTTGAGCATAAACAGCTTGGCCCAGTAATGCTCTGTCATATCTTCCACACATTTGTCGAATACCTCTTCTACGGCAGTCCCATAGTCTTCAGCCATGAGCGACTTGAGTTTGAGGTCCCTTTTAAAGTTTTCCATGGTGAGATCTTCGACTGCATGCAATGGTACAAATATTTTGTTAGTAAAAAAATACATAATAAAAGGGAAATTTATATTGTAACCGGGAAATAATCACAATCATTATTTCACATCCTTATGAATATCACATACGCTTCGGTAATAATAGAAAAATAATCACTACAAATAAGAGATCACAAAACTAATCAACAATACTTTTGCATGAAGTATAGTTACTAATCAAAACTATTCTAACTTGCCAAAGATCACGATGTCGAGATCTATCAAATTTAATAAACAAAAACGACAACAGAAATGTGGAAGAAGAGAGTTATTAGATTACAATTAACTGATTTATAGAAAGACAAAAACGTTACTAACCTAACTCGTGATGATTTACTAACCTAAATCGAGAGAAAAAAAATTACTAACCGAAATTTGAAGAGACAAAAATGTTTTAGAAGGGAGGTTAGAAATTGTAATGAGAAAGGTGGGATGAAATGAGATGCGTATTGGTCTTATTTATAATGGAAAGGGAAGACTCTCCAAGGGTTGTGTCTTTTCACAATACTAAATCGGTTTGGAATCGTTTTCGAAATAAATATTATGGAAACTAAATCGGTTGAAATCCTTTTTTAAATTAAAAATTATACGTAAAAGGGAATTGTTACCACATCCAATCAATATATTAATGATCTTGCTATAAATTAGTTATTCCCATATATGCATAATACTATTGTGTATCAAATTTATATGGATGAGAAAATATATAATTGTTCAAATTTATATGGATGACTAAATAAGAGACTTACATGTTACTTAATTTTATCGATTTACTCCAAGATTGGTTTGCAATATAATTGTTCAAACAATATAATAAACAAAATGTAAAAACGCAACATGTAATGAAAAAATTGTATAATGCCACTTAAATTTCCTCTAATACCATTACCATTATATATGGAAGGATAATAAATTGCCTAATCATTATGGAAGGATGATAAATTGCAAATCATAGTACTCAACAAATGTGACACAAAGTTAAAGTCCATAAAATTCGTTTCCCATATATAAACATATGAAAAAAACACATTAAATTCAAACATTTAAGTCATACACGCAATTATTTGAACGTTGCTATAAACGGATGATTCGGAAATTGAATGCTAAAAAAATCGATGCATTATATTAATGTTAGACAATGTAACTATATTATATGATAATGGCATTCATATGTAATTATTCTAGTGAGTTGAGGGTAAATATACAAATGGGCTGAGAATGAATATGGTGACGACACGTCAGCATGGCACACCCGTAAATAACTTACAAACTAAAGGTTACTCTTTAAAAATGCTTCTTGGTTAATAAGAAGGGGATGTACAATAACTTTCCACTAATTCCAAAACGCACTCCAAGAGAAGAAGAGAAGAGACAAACACAAGACAAAGATCAATGGTGCTCCTCTATCAGTGCTATCACTAATTTTACTCCATGTATGCATCTTTTGCAAAAAAAAAAAAGAAGAAGACGAGGAGTTCAATGTACCTGCTTTATAATTATATTTAGTAAATATATACTCATCACAAAACAACAATGATTTTATTTATTTATTTAAAAGGCTTCTATATGAATACTACAAGAAGAGGTATTTAACCTTTTTTTTGTCAACAAAGAGGTATTTAATTTAACTAAAAGAATACAATGTAGATTGAAAAACTACAATTAAATTTTATAATGGATAAATTTTTATAGTGAATACTTAAAAGTAAAAAAACTTCTATCCACATAATTTATGATTAAAAGAAACGAATGAACGACGACAAATAACATATCAAAATTAAAAAAGTGACAAAAAAAAATTCTTGTAAAATTTTGCATCCGTCGCTGTCTAATTTTCACCAGAATTCATGACAACGACGCATGATGGTCCACCAGATCCTCTAAAACAATTGAAGAGACATGATTTATGTGATCCAAAATAAGTAAGTGCTTCAAAATTTTGAATGCAAATCTCGATAGAAGATGGTTAGTGATCAGTTGATATTCCTGTCGTTATACTTGAAAATGCTACTCCTTTATGGGAGGACTTCTTGGTGGGAAAGTTCCTTTCCAATACTCCACATATTTCGAAGGCACACAAAATCGTAAATAAGATATGGAAACAAAGCTCTGGTGCACGGCGGATAGATGTTTTTGAAGTTGATTCAGAGTATCAAATCCACTGATCCGGGAATGTATTTTACGAAGAGGGATGTGGAACATTTCCTAGGTTGTAGTAGTGGTTTCTAAGTGGTCTTCTGAGACAGAGAAAGAGAAACATGAAGAGATCTCAGTTCCGATGTGGGTTGGGTTGAGAAAGGTTATGTTAAGTATGTTTTCTTTGGAGGTTGCATTTCATATCCAGTTCGCCAGAACATAGTTCGCCAGAACACAGTTCGCCAGAACACAGTTCGCCAGAACACAGTTCGCCAGAACACAGTTCGCCAGAACACAGTTCGCCAGAACACAGATATAGAGGGCAGTAAAAATTTGATGTTCATAAGGTGTTTGTCATTGTGAATCACATATGAGCTCCGAAGCAGATCAACTTAAAGAAGGATAGGAAACATTATTTTGGTGGATTTTTTTTTGCATCCAAAGTTTCTATCGAGAGATACACTAGATGTGGAAAATTAGGCCACCTTGCTAAAATATTTGGAGAAAATAAGAAATATATCATATCTGTCTCAGCACTAAAAAACGTTGAAACAGAGAAATATGAGAAACAAAGTAGAGAAAATGGTTAAAAAGGAGAATGAGCCAATGTGCAGTAGTATAATCGGAGATTGGAGGATATTAAGGAGACGGGGAAAGAACTTCCAATCCAAACTGAACATGTGCAATTGAAAGATAAAAAAATTGTAGCGATAGCGAAAAAGACAGTATTTTAGAACTTGACAAATAGAGTGAAAGTAGAGGCAGAGGATCAAAGCATGCAGCTGTGAGCCACATTCCAATTGATTCAGGCCAGATATCATACTATTGAAATCAATTAAATATTAAGTTTCTTTTGGAATATTCACGGACATTATGTGGTACATAATTGGGTAAATAATGTAGAATTCTAATTTTGTTGCATTTTGGAGACCAAGATCAAAGAAGGGAAGGCTGAAAGGATTATTTCTTCAATGTTTAAGGAGTGGTCTTTATGTCAAATTATGAGTTTAATTATCTAGGTCGTATCAGTGTGGTATGGAGATCGAATGTTCGTCTAACACCGCTTTTCAAATGCGCTCAGGTGTTAACATGTTCAATATTGATAGAAGAAGCGGAAGAGGAATTTTATACTCTTTTGTGTATGCGTTAAATGATATGAAAATTTGGCATGAGCTGTGGGATGATCTTCGAATCAATCATAGCTACCCATTGTTTCGGAACAAACCATAAGAAGTAATGAATGATTATAATGAAATACTCCAAGGAGATGAGCACTCAGGTGGATTATTTCTCCCTTTCGAATCTTGGTACGCATGGACCATTATTCACATGGTGTAACAAAAAAACTGAAGGCTTAATTTGTAAGAAGTTGAATAGGGTAATGGTGAATGATGTGTGGCTGCATAAGTACTCTCAGAAAGACTTATAATGTATCCAAGAGTGAAGAAGCCCTGATCACTTAAGATGCCAGATTACGTTTGATATGAGGAATCCGCGTCTGAAGATACCTTTTAAGTATTAAATCCCACATGGATTTTTTCGGGGTCAATCACCATGGCCGACTCATTCTGATGCAGAACTCCACCACTATTTACTGCATATTTGGTCTGTTTTGGTTTTTAAAAAAAAACTAAAAGCTCTTAAACTCATTCTTTGTAACTATGTTCTTGATAGGTTAGATCTTAAAATAGCTAAAGAAGCATATGATACTCTTTTCGATGCACAGAACCAGACGTTAATACAGGCTACTGAGGTGGCAATAGTAGAGGAAGTGGATGGTTATACGTGGTGGATTCATGTGGCAGTACTCGAGGAGCAATTCTACAAACATAAATCTAAGCTACACTGGCTGCAAATTGACAATTATACTAATAAAGTTTTCCACAACAGAATGAAGTTGAATGTGCTGATGGTCATGTGGCTATCATTCAAGAGATCATTAAAGTAGAAACCGAGGAATATTTCTCTAATTTTTTTTGCCAACAACCATCTAACTTTGAGAGAGTATCAGTCTATTTACTTGAGGAACTACTAGAATACTTTGTACTGCTGATGATAGGATATTTCTGGAAAAGGAGGTCACATCAGATGAGGTTTAAAATGTTTTGTTCTCTATGCCATCAGATAAATCATCTGGCCCAGATGGTTTCACGAGTGAATTCTTTCAAGCTTTGGAAGTTGTGGGGCAAGACTTCACGATAGCAATTCAGTCATTCTTTATCAAAGGATTCCTTTCAAAGGGGGTTAATATGATGATTTTTGCATGGAATTCCTTCTTCCTTAAATCATCACTTTGAACCAATCTGCTTTCATCCATGGATGGATGACCCTTAAAATGTTCTCATTGCAAATGAATTAGTCAATGACTATCACAATAAATCTACCTCTCCCGATGTGTGATGAAAATTGAAATAGATTCAGTGCAATGGCTTTTTTGATCAACACGCTCACATCAATGGGATTTCCTACGAAGTTTATCCATTGGATTCGATATAACAGTTTCTTTTTGCTTTTCAAGTTAATTGAAAATTGGCGAGATTTTTTTCAAAGTAAAAGAGGACTGCGGCTAGGTTGTGCGTTATCTCCTTATTTGTTTTTAATATGTATGGAAGTGCTATCTATGAAGCTAGATGTTGCTGCGGCTCATGAAAAATTTGTGTATCACCTGGGATGCAAGTTTTTTTTCACTTACACACCTATGTTTTACTGATGATTTTTATGGTCTTTGCTGATGATAGTAAAAAGCCAGTGGAAAGTGCTATGGCTGCTTGCGGCAAAATTCTGAGATGTCCAAGTCTTAAGATTAGCCTTGATAAATCTATGTTGTTTATGGTTGATATTTGGCAGAACGCGAGTAATGAAATTATGCTGAATTCCAATTTGAGGTTCATACACTACCTATGAGACAATTGAGATTACCATTAATGACCAAAGACATGAAACTGCGTGACTACCTTTTCCATATTGAGAAAATTGGAGCGAGAATGAGCAACTGGACTTCTCAATCATTATATATCCCATAAAGATTTTACCTTATTAAGTATGTCCTCTTTAGTATCACGAATTTCTGTTCCTCGGCTTACAGAATACCAAGAGCATGTATAAAGGATATACAGAAGCTTTTCTCTGCATTTCTTTGGTCTGCACCAGAATTAAATCTGCACAAGACCAAAATATCTGGGTTGTAGTTTGTATGCCAAAAATGGAGGAAGGATTGGGTCTTCGGCCATTGAAGGAGACAAATATAGTGAGTGGACTCAATTTCTTTGGCGGGTTTTTTCAACCTCGTCTCTCTGGGGAAGATGACTGAAAAAGATCTCATGAAGCAAAAGACAATATGGGAAGTAAATGATCAGTAAATTTATAGGTCGTAGATGTGGAAAAGAATACTGTAACTGTGAAAACCCGTTCGACAATTTCACAAACTAGAAATCTGTAGTGGAAACATGCATCTTTTTGCATGACAATTGGTCTGCAATGGGAATCTTATCCAAAATAATAGGTCTTGGGGTATACATTGACATGGGAATAAGAAGATATGCAACAGTAGCAGATGCCTTTCTACCAATGAGAAAGAGACGTTGTCGTATAGAGAATCTGAATAATCTCGAGGATGAAATAGAGACAATGCATGCTCGAAGGAAGGATGATGAACATGGTATACACATTTGGCAAAGGAAGTCAGGCAACAAACGTCACTTTTCAACGATGGAGACTTGGAAACTTCTACAAACATAGCAACCTTTGTGTGCTTGGGCAGCTGGGATAATGTTTGGTAATGCAACACTAAAATATGCTTTCAACTCTTGGGTAGGTATGCACAATAAGTTCTCTACAAGTGATAAGAAGACTATTTGGATCAAAACTCCAATGTTAGATACGCACTCTGTCAAACATCGCTGGAAACAGGAGACCACCTATTCTTTAGCTGAACCTATTCATCGCAATTATGGTCTGGGCTAATGTCTGGTATTTTGTTTGGACAGTTCTCGGCAGATTGGACTGTAATTACTATTCTTTTATTTGATGCGAGCCTGCAGAACAATACAAGTTTTCTGGTACTATATGTCTTTCAGTGCCCAGAACATGTGCTGTGGTGGGAAAGAAATCGACGTTGGCATGAAGAAGCTCAGTTTACTCAGTACTTGAAGATGATCGACAAATTTTTTAGGAAAAAAAAATATTTTTAGGAAAAAAAAATATTTTTAGGAAAAGCATAGAAAATCTGTGAAGATCTTTTTTTTGCAATATTTGTTTGGTTCTTGACTCTAAATTGAACCTGTAAACTTTGTTTGATTTAAGAAAATGATGTATTTGATGTAAAGATGGCTTTTTGGATTGAATAAGTTTATATTCAATTAAAAAAGGCATTCTTTGCAAAAATGAAATTTATCGTATATATATTAGTATGCATAAAAGTAACAGATTTAAAAATTTAAAACACTTTATTGGATGACACGTGCTTGAAAAATTATAAGACAACATCAGATCTCATGTAGTATAGAAACATTTCTAGCGAGATGAAGATTTGTAACAACGGTTGGCTTATTATCTTCTAAGATAGGTTAATTTTCTATATATTAAGTTTTGTAATTTTTTTTTACAAAAAAGGTTTTGTAACTTAATTTGATTCGTGGTATAAATTAAAGTTAAAATAAAAGTAAAATGAAAAAGAGTATTCTAAAACGATTAAAAAGAGAGGAATAAATTAGGAATATGAATACGAATACGAAAGAGATGGGGGTATATATAAAAGGATACAGCTGGAGAGATGTTTGTGCGTTTATACAGGAAGAAAATGCATCGGAAATAGAAAACATTTGCTTTAATTTTAGCACCAACTTTGTTTTTTTTTTTGTCTTTAGACGTAACGGAAAATTAATTTGATGACAGTTGAAAATTTTCTCGTTTTATAAGAAACTCTATCAAAAAAACATTTGATATCTGATATTTATATAGTTTTTTGTCAAAATATTTTATACTACACATGGGTCATATGGCATCTTATATTTGCTCGAAACTTCTTCTATTGGCGAATGTGAGAAACGTTTATGGAGAAACATGATTGAAACCCAAAATGATTATGTTTTTTTGCTACTGATTGAGTTTTCTTGGTGGCGCACAATTGAGTAGTTTATGAGTTCTTCATACATTTAATAGTCCTTGCTTTCCATGCGTATTACTATTTTAGTACTTTGTGATTTCATCATGCACATAACAAAATAATGATTTTTAGTTCTTTTAAAAGTGGGTGTTAAGTGGCAATTTTGAATTTTTTGGTGATTCAGTTGTTTTTCTCTATATTAACATTTTCTAATTTTCTATTCACTTCATAGTTAATCTGAAACTAGATGACTCTCCCATACTAATGCACAAATATAAATATTTACAAAATAAATAAATTATTATTAGTTAATAAGTTTTTTATTATATTTTAGATCTATATGTATGAAAATAAAACAAAAGCTGTGTTAAAATAAATTATATTTTATGTCAGGTAAATATGTGATTTATGTATAACAATTCAGATCAGACATCTTTTCAGTATAGTATATTGTATCTATTTTTAGCTGAATCACAATTTATTCAAGTTTTAAGTATATTAAATTCAAATTATTTTAATTATATTAGTTCAATTCATCCTATATATATACATTTTGTAACAATCTGTATAATTTAATATATGTTGTTTTATGAAGACAAGATAAATAAAAGATAATTGTTAATGTAATTGATATTTCCATACACATATTTAAATATTATAAAATAACTAAATCATAGTAATTGATTAATGTTTTGTTTTCACTTGTTAGAAAATTTAAGATGGTTTAACGTTTAATTGTATGAAATTAAATATAAATCATTATTTAAAAGTATATATTAGTATCTTAGTTGACATATAATTTTAGATATATTATTTGTTTTTAAGCATATTGAATTGCAACAATTCTTAAGTTGATTGATTGTGTTTCTTAGTTCTAGCTAGGCTAAAATGTGAAATAGTTTTGTTCTTTTTCTTATATATATATGAAATATATATATTCATATATATATTTATATATATATATATATATATTAAATTATTTTGTTATAGACTAACATTAAAAGAAGAAAAATATGAAGAAATTAAAACTATTTAATCTCCCATTTTTAAATTAGATAATCAGTAAATTTTATCTTAATAAAAAATAGTAAAGTTCTTAGTCCATAATTATTTTTTAAATTAAAAACCAATAATAATTGAAAATAAAAATAAATAATATATTTTTATTTGTAATTGATTATATTTTTCTTACAAATATACAATAGTGTTAAACTATTAAACTAACTTTTGCTAATAAAGTATCTAGATATTATTGACAACTTAAAAACTAACGTAACAATGGTTCATAATAAAAATACCCAAATATATCTATGTTATTTTTATAAAAATAAAATAAATTTTTTTTATAAAAAGCTAAAATAAAAATATTGATAATGACAACTACATAATAATATTAATTCATTAAGAATATTTATGTAACTTATCACCAGTTATGAGAACTGACACGAACTTGACACATAATATTTTTTTTGTTTTAAAACTAAAAATAGAAATATTGATGATAATAGTTACATAATAATATTAATTTATTAATATTTTATTTTAATTAACTTTAGTGAGGATTAAAGAGAATGTGACACATAAAAAACTGTTTTCTCAGAAATTTATTATTTTATTATTCATTAAAACTCAGATGCTTCGTGTAGAATATAAATTAGTTTAATCCAAATGGTTAACCATGTATTTTCAAAATTTCACATAGAAAACAATCATTTTTCCAACTTTTAAATAGCTAAGAAATTAAAATTCGACCAAAACATTTACGTCTGCATATACAAATTAAAGTCTCTTTATAAATTTGTATAATTCATTTGTTGAAGGCAAATTCATAATTTTTTTCCATGAAGTTGTAATGTGTATTTAAACAAGAACTGAAATCGTTTCATCCCATGTGTACTTTCAAATCAGTATCACAACATCACTGTCACCACTCATCATATACACAACTTAAGACAATATTAAGAAAGTGTAGTACGAATATGCTGTGAAAAACGTGAACTGTGTAGAATCTCTTGGGATTTGGGAAACAAATTATAAGTTGATGTCTTTTCCTTCGTTTGTGCATCATATAACCTTCCCTAATTGCCAATTTGTATTGATCGACTTGTCTCAAGAACGACCCTTAAACTTTTTACTGTAATTATACCTAGGGGTCCTCGCGGAAAAATATTTCATCATAAAATATTTTGTTTAACATACTTATTTTATTTTGAAACGTTTGATTATATATTGTGTATGTATATTATTAGTTCTGTAGTTCGTTTTATTTTTATCACTCATTTCTGTTGAGATTTGTTTAATGTTAGGATACACAGTGTCAGTCTCAATAAACTAAACTTTTAAAGAGATTGTTGATAGAGTTTTATAGAACCAATATGTGTGAAATTCGGAATGTTTTGGACTTCCAACTTAAAATTAATTGATGATAATTAGATTGATCATAACCCTTTATATATTAATTAAGTTCCAGTTAAACTCCCAATGTTGGAGTTTATATTCTAATCCTTCCTTCGAGATGATGGTGCTTATAACCATCAATCTCGACAATATCCTATTTTAGGATTTGGTTCGGTCAGTCCGCCAGACCATTCGGTTCAAGGTTGGTTTAGGATCGTGGGGCCTCTTTCGATGGATCAGATCGATTTTGGTTCGATTGAGCAGTGTGTGTTCGGGCTCTGATACCATGTGAAATTTGGACTTGTTTGTGGCTTTCAACTTAAAACCAATTGGTGATAAGTGTATTGGTCCTAACCCTTTATATATTACTTAAGTCCCAGTTAAACTCCCAATATGAGAGTTTATATTCTCACAATATGTTATTTTATCTGGTGGTGTAAATCTTTTTTTAGATCAATTAATTTCATTTATGCGTAAATGTATCATTCTTAAAATGTTTCATGTTGTATTTTTTTGTAAGTGTAGATGGCGCAAGAAAATAAAAGAGCAGAAACTAAAAACACATAAAATTTGTTCATGAAGTTTGTCTCCTATTTTTTTGGACCTCGTCTAGATTTCGAATCCATTAGAACAAGAAGACAAGCTTCACTAATTCACAAACGTGTCAAACAAGCATACCCCTGTTAAATTACTGATCTATTATATTATATGGATTCTTCAAGGTAAATTACCCTTGAACTAAACTCTCACCCGAGTTCAGACTTTATCAGAATCACCTAAGTCTGAGCTAAAATTTCCTATGAATCTAGGTTTCAGTCTTCCACAAGTCTTCCACATTTCTGAAAGTACTCCACCAAAAACGCCAGCAACCAACACACACCAGTAACACCAAAGCTTGATCACCCAATCACACACATAGCTCACCACGAGCTCCAAATAATGGCAACTCCATTACACAAAGCGTCAACACCAACACCATCAAACTTATAAGTTCACATCAGACTCTATAATAAACTACTTCACAGAAACCGAGTACACCAATAGACAATGAAACATTTCTCTCTCTCTCTCTCTCTCTCTCTCTCTCTCTCTCTCTCTCTCTCTCTCTCTCTCTCTCTCTCTCTCTCTCTCTCTCTCTCTCTTATTCGCATATACTACAATTACTTGATCATCATATATAATAATATTATATGATGTAATCCATAATTTGACCAGTGTTTTTTAAAAAGTATCCTAAATATAGGCATTTACAAGATTACAATTTTAAATAAATCTTAATTTTCTAAAATATTTTCAAATTTCTAAATCAATCTACGGTGAACAATCATTTTTACAGTTAACAAATTTTGGCGCTTATTTTATCTAATATGCAAAAGATTTATCAAATACAAAGTGTTTGAACAAAAAGATTAACCATTTTTGAAAAAATATATTAATCATTTCTGTTATGAACTAATAGACATATTACAATTATTATCAACTAAAACATAATTTCGGTCTGTAAACTAGATTTTGATCTATAATTCTTTTCAAATATCAGTAAAATTGATAATATATTATAATATTACACGGAGGAAGGTGAGCCATTATTGCATCTTGTTATATTACTGTAGAAAAATTGACATTAGTTATATAGATGGTCCATATTTGTTGAGTGTATTTGGAAAGTGTTGTTTTTATTGCATTTAGTTAAGGGGCAATTTGGTGGTTTCTGTTTTTCTTTTTCTTTTTTCTTTTTGGTTATTTTTCCTCATAGTTTGGATTTGACCCCCATCATGCTGGGTCTTTTAGTTTCTTCTTAACATGGACATTTTTTTTTCCATTCTTTTTTTTTATTTATTTTTGATATCTTGTCTTTTCTTCCCATGATAGTGAATAATGCTACATTTGGCTTTTCTGATACAATCAATGGATGCATTGTGTATTCCTAGTGGTTCCTGCGAGAATAATCATTCACTAGGTAATTTAATAATTATTTAGAAAAGTGTCGTGAATTGGTAGTATTTACATATAATTTTAAACAGACATATGGAATATGGTAAGATATACTTGTAGACATATTTATGATGATCCACATTATTTTCTTTTGAATTCTATATATTCTTTTTTCTTTCCTTAAACAAAAACTACAGAATTATTGAATATAGTTAAAAGATATATAACAATTAATGGTTTAAAATAATAAAATTTTGATAACAATTTGTGTATCTTTTATCATCTTTGTTTTATTGTACATTTAGAAAATTAGGCATTCAAATTAATCATATAATAAAAATTGAGATTTATATATATATATTATATTTTTAATCTTGTAAAAAAATTATAAATTATTGAAACTGTTAAAAGTCTTACACAAAAATTTTCTGATGAAAGATTTACTCTTTTGGTATAACAAGATACAAAGGTCCATAAAACATATAAACGAAAATTTCATATAATATGATTCAATATATATTATGATATTGTTTAAATTAAACTACGCAACCATAAAATACATAAATATATAAATTTCAAAATTTGCATTGAACAAGTATTGGATACTTAATATTTAATTTTGAAATTTACATAGAATTTTTAAAACAATTATAAATTACTAAAACAATGAAAAATCTCACAATGAAAATTTTATTATCAATGATTTAATCTTCTATATTAAAAGATAATGTAAAAACATATAAATGTGAAGCCTCATTTAATAGTTAGACATATTAAAATACAATATATATACATCAATACTCTACCTTAATTATATACCATATACAAGACAAAAGTGATTATTTTGGATTATTCACCATAAAAATGAACCCGGACGAGTAACCCGAAAAATCCAAAAAGTGTCTGGAAAATCTGATTCAAACGTCCAAATTAATATGCCATATAAATATTAATAAGTGTTTAATTCAAATATTCAATTTCATATTTATTTTGACATAATATCTAACAATAAGTGTTTAAAATTTAATAGTACCTTAAATACTCCATTTTATACAAATAAGAATATATCTTATGTATTGCTTTTAAATTTTAGATTTTATTTCAGGTATAACCAAACCGAACTGATAGAACCCTGATACAAATGATATATGGTTACTTTATGGGTTCTAGAATATAATACAAAACTGATCCAAAATCGATGTGTTATATCTGATCTCGATCCATACTTACAAATTTACTAGTAAAAGACCTAAGACGTGTTACAAAATATAATTGAAATCTGAAAACCAGATCAGATGCGAACATGTACCCGAACACTTATGCTTATATATTGGATTGCATTTATTATTTCAGTTTAAAATAAAATATTTTTAAATATATACAATCACATTAGTTTTGTTAGTTGCATTTAGTTCAGTAATAATAAACATATTTTCTTATTTCTTTTAATCAGATATATAATGTTTTGCAAAAAATCCTAAATTAAAGTTTTACTGTAATAAGATCAGATGATCAAAGATTAATATGGGATCCATATGATCGACTCATATTAATGAAAATAATTTTGTTCCATTTCTAATTATTTGATAAATAGATACATTTAAAAATATAGTTTTTTTTATTTCTAACACAAAAATATTTAGTTATTGTCAAATTTATTATATATTTGACATAATCTTCTTAAAATTTTTAAGGGATATTTCCCTATTTTATGGTTTGGCAAAATACTATATTGATAGAAGAAATAAAATTTAAAGTTGAATATAAAATATTATCAAGTAAAAATAAAATTAAAACAGAAATTTCATAATATTTTAAATTATCAAAATAACATTGTAATTAACTATCTTAAAAAGGTTATAATGTGAAAGATAAATATAGAAATTCTTATTAAAATAATATCTTAAAATTTATGTTCTTTGTTTTCTATTTAACTTCTTCAACAATTTTATCACTACATTGTAAAAAATTTCTGTTTCAAATTTTTATTATTCTTAATTTATTATAAAAACTACTCCCTCCGTTTCATATTATTTGTCGTTCTAAGTCTTTACACACAGATTAAGAAAACATTTAATTTTACATATTTTCAAAATAAAAATACTATTACCAATACATATCAACCAATATAAAAATAGAATATAAAATATTTTCAATAAATTTTGCATTGAAAACCGAAAACGACACTTATTTTGAAACAAAAATTTTGCTCTAGAACGACATATAATTTGAAACGGAGGGAGTATCAGATTAATAATTTCAGAATTCTACCGATTTTTAATTATTCACTATAAACTATACAATCCTTATAATAATATTTATTGAACTTATATAATTAATATTTTAAAGATAATTTCTAAATAGTTATATTTCAAATATTTTTGTATTTTAGATAAAATTAAGGTTTGATTTCATAGTTTTATGTATTGAATAAATTTTATACATTTAGCCAAAGCTTTGAATTTTTTAGTAGACATTGCATGAAGTCTACTCTACAAAGATATGTTATTTTTATGTCTGACTAAAATATTATAATTAACTAAAATATAGATTTTATGTGATGTCTACTAATAGTCCATTATTTAGTTAATTGGGATTTTTGTCAAATACAAACTACCCGCCCGAAGTCTATACAGTTGTATACTTCCAATGAAGCCTACTCATAGAAAGAAAAACTTTTTTCAATTGCAAAATTGAACTCTTTTAAAAATTAAAAAGGTATAAACTGTAAATTAAGTATATTCTTGAAATCAAATACTGAATGAGTTATGCTCAGTTAAAAAACTAAGATTTTATGCAAACTTCTCTCAAAGTCTATTAGATTTAAAGAAACGTAAATAATAGATTTCAAAAGACAATATACAAATGTAAACCGCAAATGATGTATACTTCAGTTGAAGTCTACGTTAAAAATTCTATTAAAAGTGCAGTTATATATTTTTCCATCATGTTTTTGACGATTTTATTGTCTTACAGCATGTGTTAATGAATGGTAATGGACTTCAATAAATTTGCAAGTTAATGAGTTATAATTATGGAGCTATCAATTTTTTTTAATTAGGTTGTTAACTAATAAGTGTGGACTTTCGTGACAACATATAAATGTATACTACAAATGAAGTCAATTCTGTGTAGGTGAAGTAGACTTCACTTGAAGTATACATCGAAATTTCTATTAAGAATGGTTTTAAATGAATTTTAAAAGGTAATGTGTTATAATTATAAAACTATATTATTTTTTGTTAGATTAGGTTGTTAACTAACAAGTATAGATTTTCATAGAAATTTGCTTATGTAATTTTGTCAAACATAAATTATTTGTTCGTTAATTTTGTTTAATGTGTATTTCTACAGAGGATGATCCAGTTACATATTATATACGGAGAATGAGTTGTGAAATACTTCATGTGATTTCGTTTGAAGTATACTCTTGAAACTATTTGGGAAGTCTTTGTGATTTGTTTTATTCTTGAGACTTCATGGAACGTTTTTGTAGATTTTCTTGTTTTCACATGTGTGTTAATTATTTGTTTACTACGAGTAATTTTGATATATTTATATATATATATGTATTACAATCAATGTGGATTTTTTTTTGGTTGATTATAGTATGTCGTGATAAATTTGATATCTAATAAAAATTAATAATATCATACAAGTGAAACAATTAATAATGAACATTATGTCTAAGGATTTTGTATCAAAATAGTCATTACAAAAAAAAGATATCTCTGTTTTCTTATATTGTAGAGAATTTTTTTTTTATAAAGACAGGTTATCCTTGTATACATAACTGGAACTTATTCCACAAATTCTTCCAAATGCAATTTAAACAACTTTTTAAATGGAAAATTTACCCTTTAAACAAACTCTCTTTTGCATAATGGAAAACATCATTTTGTCATCAAGAACATATTATCATTCCCTTTTACAAGGTTAACAAGTCCACTCACATCATAATACATGAACTCTAGCACAACTCATCTTCATGACACACATATACTACCTCTTGTATTACTTTGCAAACAAATAAAAAATATATATCTTCCATCTCCTCTTTTTTTATTATCCATGTAAATTTATCACCTCTAGATGGAAAACCATTTCTTCAACCTCCACCTATGATTCTTATCATGGTCAAAACTAATATGAAGATTGATTTCCTTTAAAGTGTGGATGCAATCCATTCCACTATCTCCATAGTGATCAAATATTCTAGACCACATATTCTTGAGCTTTATCCCTCTATAATTAGCTCCTTGAACAGCTTTTAAACAGTCATGTCGAACATGCCATTGAACTCCATAAGCATAACATATTAAGCCATGACACCTCATACCATAAGCTTTCTCTATATATTCTTCTCCCTTAATAACATGAAACACTTTGGCCTAGTGTACCCAAAAATTCCACAATAATGACAATGGTGCCGTAACTTTCGCTGAGATGTACTCTTAAGAAAAAAACTTTACCAGAAGCAGTCATACTCGTAACAGTCACAATTTCAGATCAGTTGCAGCCTTCACTGCAATCTTTCTATTTTATGCATTCCTTGCAAAGACCTTAATCTCTTTATTTATAATAGACGTAGCTACAACCTCAGTTTTTCCTGCTGATACAAAAAACACTTTCACCCTTAGAAGATTTCCTTTGAAATCCAAGACCACATCGATCACTTTTCCCAATACTGATAAGATGATCTAGCTGATTTATCTCATTATTCAGCATCCTCAAATCTTTATGTGTTTCTGCAAGTTGAAAACTAGCATGTCTTCTTCTTCTTTTTTTATGAGGCATACTAAAAGTGAAAAACTTGAGCTTTTAACTTAACTTTCTCTATAACTAACACTGAATTCGCCTCAACCAGCTTATGCCAATTCTCATACAATCTTTCATAGTTCTCAGCAATATCTACGTCACTGATATTTCCATCATCATCACCATCACCATCACCATCACTTTCAAATGTAATTTCTGAAGCTGATGCAGATTTTGTTAGAGAACTCATCTCCAAAATTTTGAATGCCACGAACTTCTATAGCTGCTCACCATTATCTGAATCACTTATTGATTCACTTTTAATGTTTATATTCTTCTTTTGCTTCAGAAAATTCACACATTCAGCTCGAATATGTCTGAAACCATTGCACTCAAAGTATTGTATTTTTTGATGATGATTGATACATTAAAATTAAGTGATTCACTGCAAACTAACATTGTAGATGTAGAAATTGAGATTCAATTCCAGAAAACCAGTTTACACATTATTTCTGTGGGATCAATATCAAGTCAAAACAATATGGGAGTTTGAAAAATAGGGAATCGTAACAAGCAAGTAACATGTTGGATTTGGGGTTTTCAGATGATTAAAAATGCTAGCCTAGGATGGTTTCATCGGGTGTCAAACAATCGTGAGCAAATCAAATATTCAAGTTCAATTTGAGCACTAGTCTAGAACTTGGCTCACTCAAGATATATCAAAACACTGTCGTGGCGCTTCACCTTTTGTCAATCGATCTCAGTACCTAAACGGTCGATTGCCTGAGAAGCGATGAAAAATATTAAGATCAAGTCCGATATATTCAAAAAACACCCTAACATATACTTTTCCTGGCTAGGGATGTGATTCTCATTCAAATTATGTCTAGCAACCTAATACACAGTTAATGTACATGTTAAGCCTAGTATCATGCACTAAGTGATTAGTTTAAATGTAAGCTTTAAGAACAACAGTGAATGAAGACAATCGATTATAATTTATTTATGTCTAGCTCACGGATCTAACACCCTAACAACCTAGACTAAACAAGTCTACTACTCGGCCATAAGGCAAGAAAACACAGAGATAGAAACTGAATAATACATCACTGCGATTATCAAAGAAATATATAGGGTTCAGGGGGTTCTTATGTAAACAAGAGAGATGAGCTTCTCCCTTTACAAGATAGCAAAATCACAATATGAAAAGCTCTAGGGTATGGTTTCTTCTCTAAAACAAGCGTAGAAAAACAAAGGGGAAACGAAAATTAAGATATATGGAGGCTGGGAGAAAAAGATGAGATGATTAGGGCAAATCCCAAAATAAATTGTATTTTGCTTATAAGTCTCTGCCGCTAGAGCATGCACTCGGGTGCTCCGCTCGATCGAGATCACCCATCAGGCTGCTCTGCGTGAAAATCTCCAAATTACACTCTTTTCTGCCTCTTTGCTTCAAATGGTCCATCTCCCATGCAATGCAACTTCATACCTAAAATGACTAGGAAGACTCGATAAAGACCTGAAAACCAATCAGAAAACATATATACAAAATGTCAAAATTATCATATATCACCAGACTTAGATCTTTGTTTGTCTCAAACAGTGTCAAGTATCAAGAAAATGGAGAAAAGTTTGAAAGGGTGGAAACTCTCCTATTTTCAGCAATCATACTGAAACCCACCACTGAAATCTCCTGGTGGTTCTGATTTCGCAACCATTCTGGTTCTCCATCTCTGCTCTTGTGCAGTTTATTGGTTATGGAGTAGTTTCTCCCTTAATCTGTTTGTTCTTCAATCTGGCTAAATATTTTCAGCAGTAACGAGTAAGAGACTACGTCGATCCTTTTCTGACCTTTTTCCCATATCTGCACATATAACACTGGAAAAAAATGCATGAAGGTGGAGTAAAGGCTAAGGTCCAGGGTGGGAAATAGCTAAGAATGAACTAGCCACTTAGGATCAGCAAGATGGAGAAAAATGATAAGAAATCATGAGTGTATTCTCGTTTCCCTGATCTAATGCCCATAACAAAAAGAATTGAAGTCAAGATTAGGTTCAACTTAAATGGAGCTAAGTCTTTCCAGTGTAACCTTAACAAGCCAAAAACTTCTGGAAAACCAAATGAGAATGCCAGGGTGTTCTAGGTTCACGTGTGTTCACTACTAAGATCACTGAATAAGATAAATAAAGCATGAGGTGGTTAATGACGTCACAAAATAAGGTCTTAATTCCCACAAAGTTTGGACAGAATTGATTCTAGAAACTGACTCAAAATAAAAACAAAAAAAAAAGAAACGAGTTAGTAAACTACGAAACCCTCCCCATACTTACTTCACACCATATTTGGTGTGAAAATAAATCAGAAAGAAGGTGTAAACAAGATTAGAATTTTTTTTGGTCGAGATACTTACCTGAGTGGAGCGGGTGCTCCGGAAAATTTTGGGTGCTCCATCGTCAGATCTTCGCCTGGAGCGGCTGCTCTTTTTTTAGGGTAGTGTGATCCGTTTCTGCAATCCAGAATTTCGAAGTATCTCGGATTTTTCTGCTTTATGACATGAGACTTAATAATTAAAACATAAAATAAGGAAAAAAAATCAAATTATATTTACATTTACTGGGGTTGCCTCCCACCAAGCATTTGGTTTATCTAGATTGATTTGGTGAAAGGGATCAGTCGGGTTGAGCACGAGGACTTGTTACAAAAAAAGTTCCACAATCAGAAATGTTCAGCTTCAAAAACTCAACAACCCTTCACAGCAGCTTCTCCTTTCTCTTTCAACTCACGTGTGAGAATTAGAATTTAGAGAAAGGTTTAAAGGTACTCTTGCACCTTACCTTATACTCAATGGATTTCTCATCACATGCACGGTATCAAAGTCATAGTAGGATTGCCCGTGACTCTATTCTTTTGGACTTTTTCATTAAATTTTGTATTCCCACTGAGTTTCTTGATATAAGTGTGAGGATCTTCATCCATAACTTCTTTGATCTCATTGTTTTTACCAACCTGCTTCTTTGGAATAACTTTCAGCCTTTCTCCATTGACCACTGAGATGCAAGAGGCGTGTAGTGTGTGAAATATGGTTGGGATAGCCTTGTAGAAAACCTTCTTGTTGATGTTGGAGAATGATACTCTCTTATTAGGCATGTCAATGATTGCTCCCACTGTAGTCATAAATGTCATTCATAAGATCAAAGGCATCACATAATTTTTGAAGGACTATTCTGAAAGAGTTTGCAAATGCAAGCATCACCAGAGAGGGCTCACATCAATAATGCCCAGCTCGTCTACAATCCCTTTGAGACTAGATTAACACTAGATCTGGAGTCACAAAGAGCTTCCTTAAATTCCACTTCAACAATGTGACATGGAAAATCAAACTTTCCAGGGCTATCAACCTTAGGCAATACCTTCAGTGGTGGTGTCAGTGCTTCGGTAAAGAATGCCTTAATTTACTCTTGAGTTTCTCTGCAAGTTTTGAAGAACAAATGCAATGGCCGAATCTCCCACGCATGTTCAAGTGAGACTTTTTTTGAGGAATCTTTCTCACCATCTTCCTAGATCTAACTAGCTGCTTTGCACTAATTGGATCCATCAGATATCTAGGTGAAATTGGACAGGGAACCTTATGAACATAGACTCCCACTGGTGGAGTCTCAGTAGGTTCGTTGGGAGCAGTCAATTCATGGCTAACATGATGCTATGTTCTCTCTTCTGCGCCTAAAAAAGTCTCAGCAAACAGCTGCTCCGTTTCATTTTCTTCAGCCTTCTCACAGCTCAACTCTATTGCATTACAATGCTCAGCCCTCGGAATTTTATTAGTTTTTCAAGGGAGCATCCCTTACTGCCTCTTGACACTCGCAGCTGTTTGAGCAAGCTGAACATCAATCCTTTATGTAGTTGCTCACAATATCATATTTTGTATTCAATTAGGTGAACATGTTGTCCATCCTTATGTTGATGTATGTGGTACCCTGATTTAGTGTCTTGACCTGAACATGCTGGCCCTGGAGCATCTGTCGCATCATGATGTTGAGGTTTTTCAGCTCATCTGATCACTCGCCGCAGCTGGAGCAGTTTGCTGGTTGCTCTACGGCTGTTGCTGGTTCGACTTCTGATTCGGATTCTGAGCCACAAATTGGTTCTAAGCCTGACTGAAAATGAAGGTTTTACCCTGAAAGTTATGCGGGAAGCCTTGTTGATACCCCGCACCTTGTACCTGGTTGTTCTGCACATACCCATGTCCATTGATGTAGCTGCTATTGCTGGTCATTTCCTTTCTTGTCAGCCTCTGAAGAAACCTCTTGAGTGTTCTGAATCTGCTCAGCCATAGCTTCCTCCATGATGAAGATTTGTCCATGGTTTTTTTTTCAGTAGTTGATCAACCTTGGCTGTGAGCTCATCTATTTTCTGAGTGTCGACATTTTTAACCTTTTGGAAAGATCACTCTCCTGGTTCTTATTGGCTTACATACCAGCCATGTTCTCCATCAGCTCAAACGCTCCATCACTGGTCTGAGTCATGAAGTCTCTATTACTCACAAAGTTTAGAGTACTTCGGTATTCACAGTCTACTGCATCATAGAAAATGCCCAGGAGATATCATCATCAATAAATAGTGAGGAAATTCTATGCAGTGGTCATTGAAACGCTCTTATGCATCACAAAAAGGCTCAGCAGCCAGCTGTCTGAAAGAGGTGATTCTTTCCCTCAATGCTGCAGTATTTGCCTTCGTGTAAAAGTGACTTAAGAAAGCTGATCAGACCTGTTTCCACGAATTAAGAAAGCCGGAAAAGAGAGACTTCAACCACCGTGCAACCTTTCCATAAATATAGAACGAAAATAACATGCACTTAATGTAGTCTGGTGGTACGTCATTCACACGAGTAAAGTTGTTGACTTTTCGAAACTCTTAATGTGCTCCATTGGGATCTCTGCCGGGAGACCAGAGAACATCTTCCTCTGCACTAAAGCGATAAAAAGGCTTAATCTTGAAGTTCTGCCTTAGATAGGATGGAGAAGTAATGGCATAGCGCGTAGTAGGAAAGTTACGCCGAAACTTTCTCTGCCCAATCAGAGCAGCTTGCTCTTGATGTTCCTGCTGCTGCTGCGCGGCGAGTAAAGCAGCTTGTTGAAAAGCTTGCTACTGAACTTGGATGGTTTGCTGCATTTGTTGTTGCATATGTTGCATTGTTGTAGTGAGATCATCCGGATTGTCGTAATTTGTAGTAGTCCATTAATCTCTTGGTTTAAAAGTTTAACTTTCTTATCATCTAACATCACCGGATGACTTCAAAATCCTCAATAGAACTCAACCAATTCTCATCAATATCACTGATAAAAGCTTGCAGATGTACATTCCAATATCCATAATTGGATGAATCAAAACATGGTAGTCTTGTCTTATACGTTTCTTCTTGATATGTCTCCATCAAAACTATGTCCTTCTTCCTGAATTAGTTTATGTCATCACTCTACAAGATCTCACCAGTAACCTAGATGATCCGTTCTGATACCAATTGTGGTGTAAAAAATAAGAAGACAAAAGTTTCTCTTTTCAAATTCACTAAAAAAAAAATTAATATACCAATCTTAACTAAAACTCAGATTAAAATCTAGACTTTGATATATCATGATCACCTACCCCCAAAATAAATTTCTTCAAAATCTAGACTTTAGTCTCCAACACTCTAAAAATTCATCAGTAAGTACTTCAATACCTAAACCACAACACTAACTCCAAATGTTTGATCACACAAACACCAAACAAAAATCTTTTGATACTACTTTTTGTAGTACTTTCTAAACTGATATATTATAGGGAAAATTGCCAAAAGAGAACAAAAAACAAGGGTGTTGTTCCTTTGGTATAAATTTTTTTGTCCAATTTTTCTCATTTTTATCCTTTGTATTTCTGAAAACTAATGAAATAAATACTTTTGTGAATCAAAAAAATATTAAAAATATAAACAATTAATAAAACATCCATATACACAAGCTGATATTTTTTCTTTTTTCAAAAAGTTGATAAATATAAATTTGGAAATACGTTCTACTAAAGGTAGAATGTGTCTTCTACGAAAAATGGTATAGTAGAAAACGATTTCTAAAATAAATATGTTCATCTACTTCTTTTAGAACATACATTCTACTATTTACTAAATCTCTAAATAATTGGAATGCGCATTCTACTAATCGTAAAGCTATCTTGTTTTCGTCCGAATGCATCTTCTACTTTTATGAAGTATTCTAAATTTTGGGAAATGTATTTTCTACAATGTACTCCTACGTCTACTAAAAGTAGAAAGCGTGTTCAGGATTTTTCTCAATCTTCTAAACTTTTAGAAAGCGGGTTCTACGATAAGAGTACCTGATTTTTTGCGAAAATTAATAAAAATTTCAGTTAAAGAAATATTCTGAAAATCTCCTAAAAATATTCTAACTTCCTAAAACGTGTTATTTTCCATTTTACTTGTCAAAAATTAAAAAAACGATTCTCCCTTGTTCTATTTTTTAAGTTTAATAAAACTAAAAAATTACAAATGTTTTAAGTTTTTTATAAAAAAGACTTTGTAAACGTTTTTATAAAAATTTATTTAAAGTTTTTACTAAAAACTTTTTGTAAAGTTTTATTTTTATAAAGTTTAAAAAGTTTAATTTTATTAAAATTGTATTAAAATTTTTTGAATTTTTTTATTTTTTATTAAATAGTTTGATAAAATTAAAAAAAATTTACAAACATTTTAAACTTCTTATAAAAATAAAAATTTGTAAAATATTTTTTATAATGTTTAATTTTTTAAAAAAAACTTTTTGTAAAGTTTTATTTAATTTTTATAAAGTTTACAAATTTTATTTATTAAATTTTTATCAAAAACGTTTTGAGCTTTTTATAAAAATAAAAATATTTGTAAAATGTTTTTAATAAATTATTATTTAATGTTTTTTATTAAAATTATTTTGTAAATTATTGTTACATCATAAAGTTTACGAATTTTATTTTTATTAAAAATTTTTTGAAAATTTTTTATTTTTATTTTACCTTTTAAAAACGTTTTTATTTAATTGTAAAAAGAATTCTATTAGTTTAATGTGTTTAATTAGATTAATCAAGAGTTATTTTTGGAATTATGAAAAAAATTATACTAAAAGAACAACTAAATAATAGTTTTATACCATAGAGACAACCATGCTGAATTTTTGTTCTATTTTGGTAATTTTTCCTATATTATATACATCTCCAGTTTTTAAGCTTCATGACAACTATGATGTGATAAACAATTTTATATCTGTAAATAAATATTTTTAGTTCATTAGCCTCATCTATCTTATTAAAACAGGAACATTACAACTTTTTCTAGGTAGATTTTTAAAAGTGGACCTCATATATTTAAATTAAATATCTCATTCTTTATATATAATACATACCATAGTCTAACTTTGCATTGATGTATTTCCTTAAATACAGTTTTTCTTTTTGTCTATATTCCGTATATGATTTTTACATTTATTACATATCGATTTAGATAAGATATATACTAAGAATACTAAAAATATTAATCGTTCTATAATTACCCTATACAATTCATTTTAAATTGATCAGTATACTTTCATTGGCCATATTAATTTTATTAGTACGAATAACATTAGGTAGATAAGTCATAGACACATACATAAATATATGACTATTCTTATAACTACGTTGGACCTAATCTACTTTCTAAAACAAATAACACATAGCTTCATATATTGTATAGAAAATAATAATATTGTATAGTATTATACTTATACAATAATACTAAAAACAAACCAAACTGAAATATAATATATATCGAAAATGCTTTGAACCATTACACACAAAATATATTAGACTTTAGAGATAAAATTCACTTTGAAATTACGTAATAATTATTTTAAAAAATTAAATTTCGTAATGTACAAAAAACATAAGTTTTATATAAAATTTTGTGTTATAATAAAAAACACAATTCGCGCTTGCAAAGTGTTATTTTTACATACGAAAGACAGTTTTGATATTGTTCTTTAAACACAAAATTGAATTATACAAACTCGATACTACATAAAACTAAACAATATAGAATACATTTAAAAAAAAAACCCGTGCGGGTGTGCATATGTTTATATAATATATAAATATATTATGTTACACATATTTTCATATAAATAATATCCCAATGTAAGTTTTGTATAATAAATGTTGAAAATACAAAATATATAGCACTATATATTTTAAATAATATAAAAAAATCTACTTTACGTTATCATAAAATTTAAAAATACAGATTTAGTAATTAAACACATTGCTTATTTAAACACATTAATACACATTGTTATTAATCAAAATTTTATATTAATACACATTGCAATCATATATAACATTTAGTAAAAACGAAGATAAAAAAAAATTGACTCCCGCTCGGTCGAGCGGGTCATGATCTAGTTGTACATTATTGTCAATTGTGTCATCATATCAATATTGGTGACTTCTAAATGTCCACGTGGCAAGCCAAAATTGGTCTATGTTCATATCTTTGGTTATATCCCCGACACAAAATTAAGGGAAATTAAGATTGATGTTATATAACTAAAGGGAGAGTTCTAACATTGGATGACAATCTGATGGTGAAATTAATAATAACTAGTAGATTCATTTGGTGGATACTGCGTTTGTCTGTTTCAAATAATTGATGAATATCAACAAAACCATATATAGCCATTATGTTTCCATCCACCATATTCATGCTTACACTAAAATGATCTGAAATGCCTCTTCCATCTGAACCATTCGAAAAGTTGAATCCAAAGTTAAACTTATTATGAAAGGTTGAAAAATAGAAACGGTATATGTATGCGGTTGTACCGCCTTAACCACAAACTTGAGCCAAACTAAAACCAAAAACTCAATTAGTTTTGGCTGAGTTTAGTTAGAATTTTAACAAAACCGGAATACTAAACTCAAAATTTAAACATAAACTAGATTTTGATCCGCCCTTAAAAGGGCGGGTATATTTTTTTTATATATTTGTTTTTTCTGATTATATTTGTATTTTTTGTAATCATATTCGTGTATAAATTTTAATCAAAATATATTTTATTAAGTAATAGCAATTTAAAAATTGATCCGGTATACGTACGGTTAAGGATGGATTGCGGATCGAACTCGCCCGCTGACTCGCCAACCCGCGGATTTTCAATTTTGTTTTGGTTAAAAAAATATGACCGGCACAACTCGCAAACAAATAATTTGGTACCTGCACCCACTCCGCTTAATTTTGTGGTTACCTATTGGTTATATATATTTTAAAAATCAATATTTAATTTATTTATTATAAAAATATATTTATAATATAAACTTTACACATTATTTAAATTTTAAATTATTATTTTTAAATTCTTGTTTTTTAAAAAATATTTACTTTTTTAATTTTTACTTTTTACTTTTTACTTTTTAAATACTTTGCGGGTCAACGGGTAGCCGCGATCCAAAATCCACCAACCCACTTATGATGCCTCTTTAAAATGACGGATATATTTTTGTTTTATATTTTAAAAAAATATAATTTTTATAAAATCAAAGCTGTAACAAGTAACAAACAACAAACTGCCACATGTCAGTTCATATTTTTTTGAAAAAGGTTGTGTAACTATTTATTTGACCAATTAGTTATTATTAATAGAATAAATAAACAATTAGATATAAAATATATCAATATTTAGGTGAAATGAAAAATAAATAACTTAAATTTTTAAAATTTACTAATTTTAAAACATTACTATTTCTTTTCTTAATACTGATATATTTATATATTCTGACCCGCCATTTTGAAAGAGCGGATAAGAATCTAAATTGCATTTTTCATTCTACAGAGTTAAAAAATTATTCCCACGTTTTAAATTAAATTACTGAAATAGTTATCCATGGTCAATCTAATAACTCAATGAACGAAAACTAATCAAATTCAACATCTAGACGGTGTTTAAAACATTAACTAAACCATAATTGACTCCTATTAATTTGTGTAGTGAAAATAATCAATACTATTAAACAGGAACCTCACCTATTGATATATGTGTGGTCCAACTATTTTAATATAATTGTTAAAACCTCTTATTAATTATTTAAAAAATATTAGACATATAAAAACATATATATAATTAAAAACACAAATATAAAAGTTAATTTTTTCAAAAATGTAAAACAAAAAAATATACCCGATCTTTTAATAATGGGTCAGAATCTAGTATTTATTAAATTATAGTATCAATATTATTGTTTACATGTGATATAATTTTTATTTATTGGGCTTCCTAAGGTTGTCGACAGTTTTTAATATTAAAAGTAGTGGTCACTAATATTTTGGAACTAAAATATGACTTTACAAAATATGTATACATCTTAGAATAGAAGTAGTTACAAATATTATTTTATTAGTAAAAGTATTCATTGGAACTGAATTTATCTGATGTATCCACAAAAATAAAAAGATTCATATAATATTCATAACCGTATTACTATTACGTAGTTAACATAACTGATCCAAAAATTTTGGAAACAGAAGTGGTGGAAGTTACAAATAATGAAGTAGTTGCGTGCTATTTTAAATAAATATCACCATAATTAAATAAATGCATTATATTTAAATTGGACATGACTTTTATCAACTGGTCATGCTGAAGAATTAATAGAATAGATGCCCATTACTACCGTATTTTGTGCGCTCACAACAATTTTTGGGGTGAATAGTGGTATATATATGTGTGGATGTTAGTGTAGGCAGGGTCGGCGTAGAGGGGAAGCCACCCAAGCAAGATTGGGGCATCCAAATTAATGGGGCATATTTTTCAATTTTTTAGTATTGATAAATAAATAAATTTTGAGGGTTATTTTGTTAAAATATTACTTATTAGGCATTTTTAGTTAGAATAAGATTTGTTGGACTTATCATCCAAATTAATGGGGCATATTTTCAAAATAAAAATTATTAGTATTGATAAATAAATAAATTTTATGGGTTTTTTTTGCTAAAATATTATTCATTAGGCATTTTTAGTTATAATAAGATTTGTTGGGCTTATGCTTATCATCCAAATTAATGGGGCATATTTTCAAAAAAAGTTTATTAGTATTGATAAATAAATAACTTTTGTGGGTTCTTTTTTTTTAAATATTATTTATTAGGTACTTTTAGTTAGAATAAGATTTGTTGGACTTTTCAACAATATTTATGAATTTGTTAAAAATTAAATATATAAGTAAATTTATATTTTATACGATAGTAGACTATGGAATTTGATTTTTCTAAATAAAAATTTATGTTGTTTTTATACTGTTTTGTGATCTTGATAAATTTGTACAAAATGTTTTAAAAAAAATTATACACAAGGTGTTGTTGACAAAAAAAAATTATGGATACAGACATAATTTTAAATTTGGATTGGTGCAGTATAAAAGATTAATCCGGCACTGTGTACAGCTTCAACTGCAGAACCTGACCACCATTCATAGTCTAAAATCTTGCAGAAAATTGAATACATATCATATCAACACTGAGAGGAAAAGAACCTTTTGCTTTCAAAGTGAATGCTTTTTACACAAACGAAGGCCCTTGGGGTTTGTATTTACGCAAGTAGAATGATGGGTTCCATTATTCCTTATGTGAAGTGTTAAAGAAAGAAGGTTGTAGAGGAACGACAACAACAATGTGGACCACATTCCAAACTTAACCGGGGCTGGACCACCAACGTGTCACGTGGTCCCGGTTCATCTTTTTACAGAAAACGGCAGCTTCGTGACGTATCGAATAAGCCCCATGTGTCACACCACACCGTCACGTGACAAAGAAGCACTAGGGAGTACGTAATCGAACAGAGAAAGTACAACGACACCGAATCTTGTTGGGTTTAATAACTCATGTAATACCAAAGATGAACCGGATAAAAAAGCTTCAATCAACAAAACCAAACCATAAGGTTGAAGGGAATAACCGAAGCAGTGGAACTATGCCTTCAAGTACACAAAACAAAAGAAGTTTAGAGGAACAAGTTTTAAAAGATGCAGACAACACGAGGATCAGTTTATCTTTGCGTTTGTGAAGTCCATCTCTGGATGCTGCATGTAAAGAATCGAAAAGAAGAACACCGTTCAGTATATAAAGAAAAGACAATGCTACCGAAGACACACATAATCAGGAGGGATGTATTTGTATACCTGAGACATGAATTTCTTGAGAATGTCTTGCTTCTGTAGTTCGTCGCTTGTTGGAAGACCCATCTGCTTTTGTCTTTGATCAAACTATAGAGATAACGAAAAAACAACACTTTAGCGTAAACAAAATCTGATCCGAGAATGTTGAATGGAGCTTTATAAAGACAAAGGAAGTACCATCATTTTCTCAACAGTGGAGCGAGTTTCAGGGTCAAGGTCAGCTAATTTACTGTTCTCTGGTTCAACTTTCTGGGTATCGATTTCAGGTTCACCTTTCACACAGCATTTCCACCACTCCATCTGATCTTGCTTAGTCAACAGAATCGATATCATCTTCTGATCCTCTGCAAACAAAGTACCATTTGAGAGAATTATATTGCTTGTGTGTTATTTGTGTCAACTAGGTGTTTAGGCATATACCGATATTCCAGTAGCAGTCATCAGGTTTAACAGGTCGGTAGAGCTCTCCCTAAAGTTTCCAAATTTTAGAAAAAGAGATGGCATTTGAATAAATTTATATGAGCAGAAGAACTTACATCGATGATTGGATCCTGACCTTTGAGACCAAGCTTAAGACGGTTCTTCTTAATCTCACATACAACAGAGCGTGCTTTAGTGCCGGTAGGCACTGGAATGTTAACTGTGACCTCCTGAAGAGTCTGAACCCATGAGTAGTTCTCAAGATCAGTTCCATTACCTTTGTTAGGAACTGCAAAGAAACACAACACACAATTAAGATCTATCCTTTTGCTCTTCGATTCGAGTTCTAATGTCCTTTGATCCTTTCTATATTCACCAATATCAATCGAAGCCCTAATCCTAAGAAAAAAAAAAGATTACCGATGGGACCAGCTTCTTTATTCTCCTCCTCCTTAGGCTTCTCAACTTCAATAGTAGGCTTTGAGCTTGAAGCAGCCATGGTCGGCTTCTTCACACTCTCCTTCTCCACAGGCTTCTTCTCAACAGGTTTAACACTCTCCTTGTCAGCTTTCTCCTTGGCCGCCCTGACCGCGGCGGCGATCTCCTCCTCCGCGGAGGGTTTCTTCAGGTAATCGCTCTGTTCGCCGAGAAAGTCGAACACTTTCTGCAAGAAACCTAATGGGTTGGAAGAATCGAAGGTCGCCCTGAACGGTAACATCGAGGGTCGGCTGCTGCTTTCCTCTTCAACCTCGGAGATGATCGCCATGGTGGTGGGGGTTAGGGTTTTGCTCTGTTTGTGGTTAGAATATAACAAAGATTCGAGTTAGAGAGTGAATTTCTTCAATTTTAATGGAAGGAAAAGCCCCAAATCGAGGGGGTTCCAGAATTATTGTCCAGCTTTTTACTTCACACTGCTAAAAAAAAAAACCCAAAAAAATATTTTCATTAAAAGGTAAATATATATTTATACTTCTAAAATTAACTAATAAAAATTTAAAATTTATATTAGTTAAGCGATGGAGGGATTTTGGAGTTCAAACTTAAAAAAATAAATAAATATTAAAAATTTTACAATAGTTTCAAAAAATAAATTTCAAATTTAGAAAAAAAACTTTAAAAAGTTATTAAAAAATCATAATTTTTTTTTAAAGTTCAATTTGAAACAAATAATTCAAAAATATAAAAGAAACTTTATTTATATTATTTATTTTATATTATCTATTTATTATTTACATATCGATAAAATGATAAAAATGTATTTTGCTTATTTAATCAAATCTGTTTTAGTCATTTTCTTTCTTACTGTGTTTTTTGTTGATAAAATTTAAAAACGAACTATTCAGGGAAATTGCCAAAAGATTGATTAACTAAGAAAATGATTTTTTGGTAAGATGTATATTTCACTAAAATAATAAAATTTTGATATGTTTATTTCACTAAAATACTCCCTACATTTCAGTTAAAATGATAAGGTTCTTAAATACATTTCCTTGTATACAAATTGAAGTTCTACTTGTTATTTTTGTATTTAAAAAATTGATGTTTTAGGCGTAAATTAATAAATTTTATTTTAAAACTAAAAAAAAAATATAAAAATATAAATGGTAGAGGAAGCAAAAATAACTGAAAACCAATAGATTAAAAGTGTGCATTTATTTTTTTATTAATACATCAATCTTATACAGAGGAAATATTGTTTTTCTTCCAAATTATGAATTCGAATTTTCATATTGGGCAGAAAGTCGACTGGAACTTCAATTTCTTTTTTTTGTATCTGATGCATCATCTAGATGTAGCATCTAAATGTAACATCTAGATGTTGTATCTAAATGTTGTTTTGTTTCTATAGTCAGTATTTGTATTCAATTGCTATATCTAGATGTTCAGTTGTTGTTTTTTTCATAATAGCAGTTGATAACTAGTAGTTAAAATGATTAAAATGACATTATTTTTATTCTTAGTAATGAACTGATTATAATATTTAGATAAATTATTTTGCAATTTTTGGAAAACACGATTTTGAGGATTTTGATGAAAAAAATAATTTTGTGATTTTAACGAAAACATACCATGTGCAGTTTTCGCATGAAAACACAATTTTCAGTTTTAGCGGAAAAACGCATTTATCAGTTTGACAAGAATGCATATTTTCGGATTTTGGTGGGAAAAACGTGATCTCAAATTTTGGCAGAAAAAGTGTTTTTCAATTATGGCGGAGTAACGTAATTACGGATTTACGGGGTTTGGCAGAAATGCGTGTTTTCAGTTTTGGCGGAAAATGTGTTTTTTGGTTTGACGGAAAACGTGTTTTTGGTTTTGCGGAAAACATATTTTGGGTTTTGGGAGGGGGAAAGGCGTTTTTTAGGTTTTTGCGAGAAAACATATTTTTCGGTTTTGGCGGAAAAACATATTTTCGGGTTTTGGAAGAATAAAACAATTTCGGCTTTTGGTGGCAAAATACGTTTTTGGGTTGTGGCCGAAAAATGCATTTTTTTGGGTTTTCGTGGGAAAACACGTTCTCGGGGTTTTGGCAAAAAAACACATTTTCGGGTTTTGACGGATATGTTTTTCCAATACTGGCAGGAAAAATGTGTTTTCAGGTTTTTGCGATTTTCCAATTTTGGCGGAAATACGTTTTTGAGTTTTTGCGTGAAAAAAAAAACATTTTTTTTGGTTTTAGCATGAAAACTTTTTAGGTTTTGGTGGGAAAACATATTTTTGGATTTTGGTAAAAACACACATTTTCTGGTTTTTGGTAAGAAAACACATTTCCGGGTTTTGGCGGGAAAATGTATTTCCAAATTTTGGCGGGAAACACGTTTTTGGGTTTTGGTGTAAAAATGCATATTCCGATTTTGGCAGAAATTATCAAAATTATGTTTCTGAACTTATATATTGGCACATAACTTTTACTTAAATGCTTATGATGTAAAAAAACATGACTGAGAAAAATTATGGAAAACCCAAACTCAATGAAGTACCAAACTCATTTCGGTTTGAAAATATTATGATATTTATTATAGGTTATTTAATTGTTATTTAAAAATATTATATTATATGGTTATATAAAAATTTAAATGATCAATTACATTATTTTCTTATATCTAAATGGCTGAAAAAGATTTTGTTATTCATATAGTTTGTGTGTGGTAGTTTTTCAATTATATAGCTAGTAAAAGAAATATTTAATATATTTTTATACTCATTCACTTACATATTTTAAAATATTTTGTTTGTATATATCAAAAATACATAAGTCCATATTAGAGTATTAACATTATTGAGTTATACATCAAAAATAGTATTAGATAATTTATGTATATTTTTAAATTTAAATTCCAAATTTTTAAAGTATTTTCATGTAATATATTAGATTAGATAATAAATATAGTTAGAGCAATATATATTACTACTAAATGGGCTTTTTATTTGCTGGTGATAGACCAAAATATAACAAATTACTAAATGGACTTTCTAATTATCTGTGTTAAACCAACAATAACAATAATAAAACCCAGTTAGATGTTTAAAAATTGGTCCCCTGTTCAAAACTATGTTAGGCGTTAGTCGGGCGGCGACTCCGGGCCTAGCGAGTTACCGAAAAATCAAGGTATACGCGGGGATTAGTTTTTATTATTTTTAAATTATAAATATAAGTCATAAGACCTTATTGTGGGTACTTGACCTGCTTGTGGTATTACCGCTCTTCCAGTTTTTTGCTCTTGTGCCGCAGCCCACAATGTTGATTCGGACTCGGCCAGCTTGAGTGTATCTGCTGGGTCAATATCCAGATTACTAAAAACCTTATTGTTCCTTGCTTTCCAAATATACCAAAGTATCCATGCAAAATGATGATCAGTCATCTTAGGTAACACTCTCCAGAATAAGTGATCCATATTAGTATACAGTGATTCTTTCGGAAAGATATCTGGATTTGTCGGAATCTTTGATAATGCCCAAATCTGCCTCGCTGGCGGACATTCGAAAAATACATGATTTAGAAATTCTTCGAAATGACCGCATCTATCACACCCAATTTCCCCTTTCAATCCTCGTGCTTTCAAATTCTTTTTTACTGCCACACACCCTGATATGATCTGCCATAGAAAATGTTTAATCTTCGGTGGGCACTTCACCTGCCAACAAAAAGCCTTCAAATCAACCACTGTCGGTCCATAAAAAACTGGTTGTTTTTCTTTATCTGGGTAGACCCTCTCCACCTCATATCCTGATTTAACCGTATATCTTCCATTATTAGTAAAATGCCACCCCTCCTTGTCTTCCATAATATTACGGCTAAGTGGTATACTTTCAATAATCTTTGCATCCATTGGGTCCACCAATTCCTTAATTGCCTGAGAATTCCAGGTCCTAGTACTCGGAATAATAAGAGAGGCTACTGTAATGTCCGGAAACAAATTATGTTGGTTTTTGTTTGCTGGTCTCGGGCGAGTGGTTGGGAGCCAAGGGTCATTCCATACTGAGATAGAATCCCCTGTTCCCACCCTTTTGATTAGTCCTTTGCTAACCAGAGATCTAGCAGATACAATACTCCTCCA
Source organism: Raphanus sativus (assembly GCF_000801105.2). Classification (NCBI taxonomy): domain Eukaryota; kingdom Viridiplantae; phylum Streptophyta; class Magnoliopsida; order Brassicales; family Brassicaceae; genus Raphanus; species Raphanus sativus. Next base: position 10,120,720 of record NC_079519.1, read on the forward strand.
GCCATAGGAAGGGGAGTAAGAACGGATCGGTTCCAGGGGTGAAGCGTTCCTGAAATACCGTCCCTTAAACACTCGAGAGAAGAGAGTGTTTGGCTTATGAATTAAACGCCAAAGTTGCTTCATATAGTTTGTGTGTGGTTTTATTGATGAAGCGAGGCTACTGTAAGGTCCAGAAACAAATTATGTTGGTTTTTGTTTGCTGGTCTCGGGCGAGTGGTTAGGAGCCAGGGGTCATTCTATACTGAGATAGAAGCCCCTGTTCCCACCCTTTTGATTAGTCCTTTGCTAACCAGAGATCTAGCAGATACAATACTCCTCCAGCCATAGGAAGGGGAGTAAGAACGGATCGGTTCCAGGGGTGAAGCGTTCCTGAAATACCGTACCTTAAACACTCGAGAGAAGAGAGTGTTTGGCTTATGAATTAAACGCCAAAGTTGCTTCATATAGTTTTATTGATGGCTCGTGGAAGGACAAGGATATCTTCTCGGGACAAGGGTGGTTTAGTACCTTGGAAGGCTTTGAGGGACTTATGGAAGCGAGAAATGTTAGGGCAAGTATCTCCCCACTTCATTCGGAGGTGGAGGCATTGGTATAGGCAATGGAATGCATGAGGAATTTGCGACAGTTTCAGGTTACGTTTGCAACGGATTGTACTCAGTTGGTGAAGATGGTTTCAGAACCAGAAGAGTGGCCAGCTTTTGCAAGTTATCTGGAGGACATTAAGATATTACAAGACAGTTTTGTGAGCTCACAGCTCATCCATGTACCACGTACGGAGAATTCAAGGGCGGATCGTTTAGCACGAAGTGCCAGACAACAATCGTCTTTCGTCGTTCACATGGATGCAAAGTTTCCAGTGTGGTGTGCAGAGTCTATATGAGTCTGTTTTGTTGATGACAAAAAAAAAAAATTATAAATATAAGTATATATATTAATACGTGTTAAAATCAGATAAAGAGACAATGTAGGTCAGTGGTATGAGAGTCATCTGATGCGCCGAGAGGTGCCGGGTTCGAATCTTCAGAGGTGCATAGTTTTTCTCTTGTTTTTAACTCCGCGAGTCAGGAAAAAAAATTTAAAAACCAACTAAATTTGTCCCACATCACTAATTCTACTTTCAGAGGAGTCTTGAGTCTTCTATATATACAAAGAGAAGGTTATCCCTCTTACCAGACGAATGGGCCTGTATCACGGGCCAATCATTTGTCAACGAGCCCAAAATTTAGCTAAAATAAATCGGTTCAAGCCTGATTAGGCGGCAATTAATCGGATTTCAAGCCATTAATCGCATCTCCGATTAATTATAGTGATTTGGCTAAAGTCGAGGTGTGCCTTTGACGCCGAGCGCCTAGGCGGCCGCAAAATCGGCTGGGCGCCCGCGTTTTAGAACACTGGTTATAGGTTAATAAAAGCAAAACGTAACCCGCGCGTTTTAGAACACTGGTTATAGGTTAATAAAAGCAAAACGTAACCCGTTAAAAATGTTGTCAAAATAACCGAATGGGCTTTGCTAATGAGACTTGCGAAATTAATTGGATAAATTAGCAAAAAAAAATTGAATTAAAACTAGTGGCAGTGAATTGTAGATGATGATAAAGAAATAAGAATTATTTCTCATTTGTATTTCACTTTTAATAGGATATATATGTGTTTTCTTGGGCCAATCCTTTATGTTAGAGCAGCCACAACGGAGTGTTTTAATGAATCCTTAGCGTGTGTTTTTAGGCAAATAACATAAAAGTAATAATAAAAAATTTGTAACCCAAGGATTGATCCTTAATTAAGGAATTTAAGGATCAAATCCTTAAGGACGTGGCAAAGCGTGAGTGGTCTGTTGGGGTTTGTGTTTTGCGTCTGGAAAAAAACATTCACTTTCAATCACGAAAAAAAAAAATCTCGAAGGCGAAAGGCGATTTGGCTCTGAGAAAAGAGACCGAAACCCTAATCTATGCAGGAGGATGATGAATTTGGGGAGGAAGAATCGAATATATGTTTCAAGAACCAAGAGATTCTGGTGGCCACGATCTGGATTCAAGCTTTCATTGGTACCAATTTCGATTTCTCGACGTACTCCTCGGATTTGAAATCGGTTCTAGGGATTCATTGGTTATGGTGTCCAGTAGACAAGTTACTTTCTGTAAACGACGTAATGGTCTCATGGAGAAAGCTCGTCAGCTCTCGATTCTCTGTGGATCCTCCGTAGCTGTCCTCATTGTTTCCTCTACTTGACTCTGTTCTGACTTGTAAAACAGAGGAAAGAGCAGTTACAAGATTCTCTCGCCTGACATCATGGTGTGGACAATGATTCTGTTAAGCCATCACCAAGACTGGCAAGAAAGGGCGAGAGAGGAAGTGAGGCAGGTATTCGGTTTAGAGTTTTTAGATACTGGTTGTTTGTTTGTTTGTTTCAGCTCGAAACTGATATGTAAGCTAACGGGTGATACAGTGAACAAGACTGAAGAACAGATTTGGAAGCATATCAATGGACGACGCTTCCTCAACAAGCTAGGTCTGTGACTTTGAAGCTTTATGAGAGTTTTTTAGGTTGCAAAACTTGTTAACGGTTTTGTTGTTGCTTGTTTAATAGAGGAGAAGGAAAGAGAGAAAGAGTAACTGACTTTTTAGCAGGCAACAGACTTTTGTACACTCTTTGCAGGCTACGGACTTTTTAGCTCGTGCCCTTTTTAGGCAACAAGATAATTTCTTTGTTTACTACAGTTAAGTTCCCCGGATTATTTCTCCATTTTACATTTGTGTTAGTCCCCAGTTTGATTGTTTGGTATGTGCCTTTGCTTCCAGAACTGTACCACTTGCTGCCTAGACGCTTTGATGGGAGACGCAGTCAGAAGCTAGAAACAGTGAAGGAACTGAATAAAGAAAAAGCTAGGTACCCTAGATTGGCAAATCTCCACCTCTTTCTGAGGATGATTTATGGTGGGAGGTTGCAGGGTAAAGTGTTAGAGACAACGCTACAGTTTTAGTTTCTTTTGATGTTTAAGTGTTGAAAACTCATCTCTGATCTATATTCCACGCATAGCCTCACTGTTTTTTGTTTTGGTTTCTTCAACAGCTTGGAGCTGAGAGAGGAGTGGAGATTAGAGAACCGGAAAGCATTTGCCAACATATAGTCTGATCTGGTGTTTGGGATTTCGCTGTTCGTTGCCAATTATTTGGTAGATTTATGACATTCTGTTTCCAATCTATAATGACATTCTACACTCGGTTGTGTAATAGGAAAATTATGCATGGATTTATACATATATACACAAATAAAATTTTCAAAGTTCTAAGATTCAATTCAAAAAAAAAAAATTCTAAAAACTCCATGATAAATAACACCATTGGAGATACAATTATGGTTAGAGTTCTTAACTATTCAAAAAAAAAAAACAATATTCTAATCCTAAGGACTCCAATAGTGGGTAACACCATTGGAGGTGCTCTTAGGGTGTGTAGGGTAAGAGATTCAATGTTAATACCATTCTTCTGCATATGGAAATTCTTCTTTAGATTATTTACAAATTCTCTTCCTCCATATGATTGAAATTCATTTACTCTTATACTAATTGATTTTGACTAGTGTTTTGAAGGTATTATAAAACTTAATATCGAACTTATAATTTAAGGGATAAATCCATGAGAACTGAGTAGAATCATCCATAAAAATTGCACAAGATTAAAAACCTTTATTGAATACAATGGGAGACTACCATAGATCACAATAAATTTGATTTAGGGGTTGAGTAACATGAGACTAATACTGAAAAAACTATAATATACTATTTTTATACATCTAGAAATGCTCAGACTTAAGGACTGATCTATTCATATTGACTTTAATTTCTTTGATTGAGTTGAGTTTTTGAAGAATCTTAGAGTTGGGTTGACCAAGCCTCAGAGGCCACATATCTTCTGACGCAGAAACATAGCAATATGAGAATAGACTGCAAACTCTCAAATCTTCAACATATATAGTCCCATTATTTTGAGGATCCTTTGACATCATTTTCTCCTTAATTATGTCAACAAGATGAAAATTGTTTAGCATTAAACACTGCACGAATAATCCTCACCAATTTTAGAGACTGACAACATATATTTTTTGTATATCATGACAAATCAAAATTTCATTCAAGGATATAATACATGGAGCAGATGAAATAATAGCGGAACCAACATGTGTGATAGAGAGGTAAGCACCAACTCGTACCACTGCAACATCATTACCTTCAAAGGGAAGGACACCTTAAAGATTACTCATGAAGAAGTAATGTATCTTGAGTATGGATACCATTCCTTCTCACCAAGCACACACATAGAGGAAAAATCTTCAATAGTTTGATAGTTATTTTCAAATATGTTGTAGCGTTTAATTGTATGAACAATCCTACTACATGTTTGACAAGTTGGTATTTCTCCATGAGTGTTACTAGTGGTCCAATGTTGAGAGAAACCACAAATTTACAAGAATAGCCTTATATTACATGGTAAGAACCAGAACAACTCTTCCACAATAGATTGGGTTGTAAGCTGTTTCGGTTTCATAGTTATATATACTATATTTTCTTGAGTACAAAAAGCCATATGAGGATTGACTATAGTGTTGTCCTCGTATGATTTTGGCTTGGAATAAAACCTTTGAACTTCAGAGATCATCACATCGTTAAATGTTGCAGCCAAGAACTTTGTGAGGGAAATTTGAATGACAGACGTGGTGAGATCATATTTTCTGCTGAGACCATATGAGGATTGAATACATTGTTGTCCTCGTATGATTGTAGCTTAGCATCAAACCTTTTAACTTTAGAGATCATCACATCGTTAAATATTGCAGCCAAGAACTTTGTGAAGAAAATTTGAATGACATACGTGATGAGATCATATTTTCTGCTGAGACTATTTAAAAGCCAAAAAAAATCACAGATTCATCACTAATTTTCCAATAGCACTCAAAGAATCACATATTGTCTTGAAGTGCCGACAATACACAACAGAAGTCTTGTCTTTCTTTGTTAGCAGCTGCAAGCTTTGTCGAAAAGAGTGTTCTTTAGCAAGGAAGTTTTTGTTGAAATCGTTAGCTAGTGAACCCAGAACAGAGTTCCAAATAGTTAGGAGTGCACTAGGTGACCAGTATAGAACCACAACTCAAATTGAGGGTTGTTTTCCGACATTTACGATTCCTCAAACAATAGTGTGCGTCGTCAGTGGGGGTGCAATAGATCTATTGGAAAACCCCAACAGCTTCGAACTAGAAAATAAGGATTCGAAATGAGTTTTTCATACCAAGTAATTGTTTGTTGAGCTTTAGCATGACAGCGACTCAGGAAAGGATAAGGATATAAAAGATTTGCCATTAATCAATATGAAAGTTAGAATACTTCAATGTGAAAATAGCGAAGAAGGCAAACTTTTGAACATTTATTACTTTCAATTTATCTTGGAAAAATGATTGTTGGCTACATGAAATATTGACCATCACATGGCTAACCATGCAAACTAAATTAATGTATAACTAACTACACGAAGTATATGTTATACATGATAACATCCCTCAACTTAATGATGTTATGTAGTTAACATCACGAGTTTATTTTCATTCATCCAAAACTGATATAGGTGACAGAGACCGTTTAAATATCTCGTTTCATCAATTAAAATATTATCAACCTGACCGTAATTTATGTAAAATTAGATTTTAAATCGCTTTAAAAGCGTAAGAATTTTTTTAACAAAATTTAATTTAAAAAATCAATATGTCTTAATATTTTTTATTACTAGTGTTTTACCTTTTTATTTTAGTGAATTTGAAAACTATATAATTATATTATTTTGTTCCTATTAAATTTGAAAGTTATATAAGATTATTTTTTAAATTATTTTAATCTGTTTTATTATTAAAATTTAATGTAGTTCTGTAATTCATTTGATTACTTATTTGATATATACTTATCTGACTCTAAAAATTTTTTTTTAATACAAAATTAATTAAATTAATGAATTATTTTATTTATATTTTCATAAACAAAATTTTCATTCACTTAAGCTTAGTAAAACTGTAATATTAGATTTGTATTATTAAATTACATTTATTCTTAAAAGTATATTATTAATAACTATATACACAAGATAATATTTGGTTTAAGTTGACATCAAATAAGTTTTAAGCAAATAAAATGTCAGATTAACGTTAAATAAGTTTTATAATTAAAATAAATATATCATATTCTGTATGATTTTTCAAATTTATATAAATATTAATAATATAATTATATACTTTTCAAATACACTAAAATAAAAATTCTAAAATATTACTTATCAAATAATATTAAAAATATTTATTTTGTAAATTAAATTTTGTTAAAAAAATTCTTACGCTTTTAAAACGCGGTTTAAAATCTAATTTTACATAAATTACGGAGAGATTGATAATATTTATTTGATGAAACGAGATATTTAAACGGCCTCTGTCGCCTACATCAGTTTTTTGGATGAATGAAAATAAACTTGTGATGTTAACTACATTACATCATTAAGTTGAGGGATGTTGTCATACATAACATATACTTCGTGTAACTAGGTATACATTAGTTTAGTTTGCATGGTTAGCCATGCGATGGCTAATACTTCACGTAGCCAGCGATCATTTTTTCATTTATCTTTAAGAAAATGATTACAAGGATATTTACAGAGCTTTTGGAAGAATATAAAGGTCCTCGATTACACAGTTGAGAAGTGAGCATTGACAGTGAATAAATATAAGAGAAGATCAAAACATTTTTAGATAAGAGTCAACCACTCTCCTGTACAATCATCTAGAACTCGATAGAAAAGGCCTTGAAATTATGTTGGTGCTAAAGAACAAATGGGCTTCTATTGAACTTGCGAAATTGAATATTGATGGGTGAGATTTTCTTTTTGACTTATAGTCTAAACATCTATTTATATCATTACTAGATATGGATCCGTGCGTTACACGGATTTTATTTGATATTTAATTTTTCATGGACACATAAAAATGAAATATTTTTCAAATTAGTTCTTGAATTTGTAAGTATATATTGGTCTTATTTTAGTAATAATAATTTTTTCTTACATAAATTTTGATTGATATTTCTATTTTAGTAATTATGGTGTTTTAGATAATATATTAATATTTTATTTTTAATTACATTTAAAAATAAATAATAGTTATAATTAATTGAAACATATAGAACTGTGAACTCTCTATAATATTTATATTGTCTAAGATAAATTAAAAACAATACAATTCAAAATATTTAAGTTACAAAACACCTATCAATATATATTATTGATAGTTACCTAAATATCAAATATAGTACTAAATAAAAAATCAAATATGTTTATTTTATCATCCATGGTGTGACTTTAACTTTTTATATATTATATATTATTGAATTTTTTATATATAAGATTTTGTAGTATACTACTGTACTTATGTTTTAAAAATCTCAAGCTATGCAGTTGTAATGACTTTTGATAGTGCGATGTATAGCTGTAAGATTGGATTTGGCAAATATAGACCAACCTTTTAAGGTTCAACCTTAACTCTTGTTGATAGTCATTGCATAGCAAACTCGTATAGGAAATTAGTGTTATTTCAGTTTAAAAGGTCATTTTGCATATGTTGGTATTAGACTTATTCAAGAAATAAAAATATGTTTTTCCACATAACTTCTATTAGGATTACTACTTCAGTAATCACTAATCATGTTGTCTAGGTCTAAGTTTCAGTAACATTGTCTATTGCAAAGTTTTTCTCTTTGATTTCAATTCTTTAATAGCATGACCTACAATATTCCATTGCAAAGTCCTTCTGTTTTATTTAAATACATAATTGTCATGTGTTCCGATCATGTTAATTACTAACTTTGAAGAACTAAACTTTATATAATAAGATAATTTTAAAATTTTCTTTTTCATTTTTTTAATATCTTAGTAAATATATTTTTAATCGTTATATATTTTAAATATTTTTCTTACAATTATATTTTATTTAGAAATATAGGAAACAGAAATTGGTATCAGATAAATTATTTGACTAATATTTTAGTCAAATGTTTGCTCGTGAGGGTAAATAGAGTGTGGTCAGCTTCTAATGTTAAGTGTTTGAAATCAAATACTTCGAAGCTGATTGTGTGGTTCCATTATTGTTACAATGATGCAAAATAGGCTCTAGCGGATATGATGGCCAAGAAATCGAAATGCAGATGGGGTAACCTCTTCGGTTACATAGTCCTACCATTCTCCGTCAGGCTAGAGACCGACCCTCTAGAATACTTGCGCCGAGCTAAAGTTATAGTAGACCACAAAAAGCTCTCCCTTGAGGCTGTATTTTCTATGGCCTTCTTTAAGTTGGTACTAAAATTTCTGGGGCTCAAGGTAAAACTAAGTTGCTAATATATATACTCTAAGGTTAAGTACATGGGTATTATCTAATGGAGAACCAAATTGTAAATATAGGCAAGTGTAGTTTTTTTAAGGAAAGTGATACATAGCACAACGACATTCTCAAATATCGTCGGTCCAAAGGAAGAAATTACTTTTCACGGCCATCCGTTGTCTTATATCGCCCCTAGTGTTTTTGGCCACCCACATGTAAGTGTGCGCTTACATATACAGGATCATTATTAGTGTGCTAAATCCTCTTTATATAAATTATCTGCTAACTATGTTTTGTATGTGTAAAGGCTCTTATTCTACATTTCCAAAGTTATCGAAACAAGGTCATAATATCAGTAACAGCCGATCCAACAGTCGTTCCTGTTCCTCACAAGATGTGTGATGATTTGGTGGAGTCTCTCGAGTTAATTAAATCGTCTGTCCTAGAAAGACGGTTATATAAGATGGAGGTTTAATGAAAACTCTTGTATGATCCATTTCTTATATGTACTACTCTTTAATGAATAACCTTACTAAGCTATAGCAACTAATAAATATCAGTATAAATATTTATAAGATATCAAGTCTTATATTAAGCTCATTCAAAAAAACAAGTCTTATATTAAGCAAATTGTAACTATTGTTTAAAGTAAGATTTTCAATTACTTCAGTTCAGTTGCAAGGTGAATATCAATTTAATAATATATGCCATATAACATTTTAATCTTCTGCTTAGAAAATATATTTTCATCTCATCTACTATGAAACAATATGTGAAATGAATTTAGAATATTTGAGATTGAAGGTTTGTTGGTTAACATTTTTCCACCAAACAAAGACTACTTAATTACACATATTATTCACCCGTACGGATACTTGTTCATCATTCAGCAGTCCTTTTTCTACAAGAGCGATTTTCATAGATTTCAAAGACTCCTCCATTTCATCACAGAGCTTGTGAGGATCTGGTATGATTGTCGGGTCAACCGCTATAGAGATTGCCATCTTGTCCGCATAACTTTGTAAATGGATCATCAATGCCTATCAAACACACGTAAGTCATGAAGAGCAAAAAAAAAACTACTAAGAAGAAAAAGGTTGTGATACGTTATGTCTTGTTGAGTAGCTATTTCTCTCTTTACATACTTGTGGGTGTCCATAGACACTAGGAATTATGTACGCAATTGGATGGCCATGGAAACTGATTTCCTCCGTTGGGCCATTGACGTTTGAAATGCATGCCGTTGTGCTTAATAAAACTCGTTTGAACAATGCTGCTCCTATCTACAATGAAAAGAGTTATAAATAAGTTCCCTACTTCCACCAAGCAGACAAAAATTGAGTAAAATTGATCAGTTTTATACACCTTTGCACCAAACACACTAATAATGAAGCTCAGAATCGAATAAAGTACAGGAGCATGAAGAGAGTTCTTCTTTTGATCCATTGTGGATTTAGCTTTCGATAGATAGACCAATGGATCGGTTTCTAAACCAATCGACAGTGGTAACACAACTATGTTGATATGGTTTCCCCATCTGCATTTCGAATCTTTTTCCATCATATCTGCCAATGGCTTCATTCATAATTGCCTTGTGTCACAAATAATGTATTTTTTTTCTTCTACAACTTTGAACTATTGTGTATTTAAAGGTGCAAGTTTCTAACCTGGATTCCAAATTTCGACCTTAAGTTTACCAAAACACCTGCACGAACTCGTATATTACATGGAATATTATTTAGAAGCGGCGTTGACGTTCCACCATGCTCACTCGTCTTGTCTTTTATAAGGTTAAGGAGCAACACATAAATGCAAAAAAATTAGACATATATAAATAACATTTATAATATGTTATTTTTGCAATTCAATGTTTACCATGTGCTCCGTTTATATAGCGCGAGAGAGCAGCTTGTGTAACTCCAAGTAGAACATCGTTGATAGTCTAAAGATGGTCACAAGATCATGAAGAAGAGGAACACTTAATTTTTTTTTTTGAAAAGTTATATAGAAGAAATCATATTAAATACTAAAAAAATTAGTCTAACTTACCATGTCCATGGCGTCCTTTATAATTCTAATGTCATCCAAAGAAACAATTCGATGAGAAAATCTCCTATAATTTCTATCGGCTTCTGCGCCACCTTTTAGAGACGTTTCTGTATCCTTCAAAAACAACACCGTAGCCAAGAGTAGCAGAAGATCTATGATGGTATTCCAAATCAATCTCGTTGTAGCATAAATTGCAACCATCGAACTTAAGAACCATCCTGTGTCTCTAATGCCATCTGACACATTTTCACGTCGTCTAAGAATAGGAATAGTAGGAAGTGCTTCAGGGTCTGATGTTTTATGAGTACACGCCATGATGAGAGACATACGAGACATTCCATCTCCCAACGAATGGTGAGACCTTATGATACCGACCGCTTCTGCATCAGATGTTTTGACATTGAGGATGTGTATATCCCACAAGGGTCTTGATCTATCGAGAGGAAGCGTTGTAAGTCGTGATATGTAGTCCTCTACGAATCTGTCTCCTTTGTCACCAATTTCGCCAGTGTCTATGTCTGGTACGAATACATGATCTTCTACATTGACTTCTGTTTTGATCCATCTTGCACCGTCATCAGCCTATAACGTTAGCACACCAGAAACCAAATGAAATTGTAAGAATTATTAGGAGACGAAATATTTAAAACGCACACTAGTTAACATGGACCGCAGCATTCGAGAGCGAAGTATATGCTTTAATACGTTTTCAGAATATACAACAATAACATCGCCTATAAAATAAATGAAAAGTTTCAAAACAAATTCCTTTTTTTTGTCTTTTGTCAAAAAAGAAAAAAATTGTCGGCTAGACTGTGAGAGAATATTTTTGTTTTGTTTTGTTTCGTTTCAAACTTTTCCGGGTGAATTATGAACTAACCAAAATTTCAATATGAAGAATATACTATATCATATTTCATCCGATTAACAATAAAAATGTATATACATATTTATGGTTATCAATTGAAGTATGATACAAATTGTGGCTAACCTTGATGTGATAACAGTTTGTATTATAATTCATTTGATGACTAAAGGAAAGGAATATTTTATACATTTTCATAGTTATCAAATGAAGTATGATAAAAATTATGTATATGTGGCTAACATGTAAAATGCTTCATAAAATGTATACATAACTATTATTATTAAGTGCAACGTCAAACGCACATAATCGAAGTTCCCTTTGTTTCCTTGACAATTCTCAATGTTTGGTTGAAGGGCAAAACAAATGCAAAAACTAAAAGATAGACAATTTAGTAATTTAACAGAAAAAATTATAAACAGTTTATATACTTATAAAAATTTGAGACTCAAAACAAATGTTTCACTAGCTATATTCAGAATCTAACCCATGTGAATTTATATGTTATATCGAAACCAAAAGAAGCAGAAGGAACGCATGAACGATTGCAAGATGGAACATATCCAGGTTTACCAGCTTGCTGGAGAGACGAGGATGCTTGGAAACGTTTTGCTTCAAATCATCAAGAATTACATCAGGATTAATCTTTGTTTTGAACCCTATAGTGATGACGGTGCAGTAATCGGTGCCAGATGATTGAAAAATACGTGCCATAGGGCTGAGCGGCTCCTCCTCCTCGTTCATTCTCCTTGTGTGCTCCTCTTATACGTATCTTCAGTATCTTCAATGTTTGGTTTGTCTCTCATATTTCAAAATGACCCATATTGTAAATTTATAAGTGACAAGTTGCAAAGATTAAAAAATATGGATTTTTTTTATATATTTGTTTTGCCTTATCTGCATCTAACGCCATGAACATTTGTATAGTAGACAGATTAATAGTTTATCTATTGTCTTTTTTTCTCACGATATTTTATATACATGGGTTACATTCAAGAGGTGTATTAAATAAGTAACATCTTTGTAGAGGTTATGTGTATGGTCATTTGTATATTAACGAAAGAGAAAACGTACAATGATGAAACAACAAAAGTTCCTAAACTAATACAGGAGACAACTTGTATGATGTGTTAAAAGGGTCTGAATCATGCATAATTTTGCTTTAACAAGCATAATATGCAGTGTAATCCGGTATATATAACTTTATTCATTTGTTAAATTTATTATCGTATGCGTTTTATTATACACTTTTCGACTATAAGGTCTCCTTATTGGTTAATCTATTGATATAATACGTCTTAAAATATGAAATACATGGATTTTTACCCCAAAAAACTATGAAATACATGGTTAGTCTGCATCTAACGTTATGCACGTTGATGCAGTAGATAAAGTAATTAATAGTTTAACTTGTGATTTTCTCACTATATTATATATACATGGATCCCATTAAAGATGTGTTACTATATGTGACATCTTTAGAGAGGCTATGGATATTTAACGAATACGAAAGAGACAACGTACAAGGATGCAATAAGAGTTCCTTAAACCTACGATAAGAGAAGAAAAAAAACAATAAAAGTTCCTTAACTAATACAGGAGACAGCTTGAATGAATTTATTAAAAAGGGGCTCAAACCATGCATCGTTTTTGCTTTAATTAGCATGCAGAACATGGATAGAACCAGCTCTACCACATGGTTTGCGACATAATTTGTGATATTTTATTTTATTAAAATAGACATTATAAATTTTATATGACCTTAATCCATTTTGCATTAATATAATTTCTATTTTTATGAAACATCATAGTTTATATATTAATCATTGCTCAAGAAATCACTAGAAAGTAACTAGGATTTATAGGGGATTATTCATTAGGCGGACACCTAGACTGATTTTCTTAACTCCTAAATCAATTTATTTTAAAATATATATATTTCACTTATATCCAATTTACAGCTTACGCACCATCTAGACAAACTTTTAGTAACTAATATAATTTGGTGCAAATGTTTTCATGATTAAACTTACAATCCGTATATAGATGTATTTATATATTTATTGAGAATAAGAATAAGATAGTCATTTCAATTAATTCTCCTCATATCTATCATTTTAGCTTTAATTTTTTTGTAACTTAAAAAGAACTCATCTGCTTAATATGTTTTGAAATCGTCAAAATTTGTTTATAGTGTTTGTATTCAAAACTAGAATTTGATCGGGAGGATATATATTTTTTATTGGTTAAATTTAAGATCAGTTATCTTCTAATTTTTTTTGTAAAGTGTTGGTTTTGATCCGTATAACATAACTAAATTACAAAAATAACTTCTACAACTATGCAATCCAAACCTTATTTGAGTTTCTTATTTTACCAAAATAAAATAAAGTTTAGTTTCATATTATATTTAGTTTTTGTTAACATGTATTCACTAGATCAAAAATTATATATATTTTTATATAAATCTTTCTTATTTCTATTTTTTTATCGGCTTCTTATTTCTATTTTTTGAACTGGAAAATCTTTCTTATTTCATTAGATAAAAACTAAATATATTTAAAAGAAAACATCCCTTATATATTAAAAGAAAAACATTACAACATTATAGCTATGACATATGTCATCACTATAATGCTTTTTAAAGTCATTAGAGAGATATGTCGTTCTATTAAATATATAATATAATTTCATAAAACTAAACTTAAAATTAATTAATAATATTCATTTAGTATTTTTCTTTATTTTTTAAAAAAGCTACGAGATTATCTAATATGATTAAAATATGTATATATGACAATTGATTTTAATAATAAATATTTGAAAAAGCAATTATATATCTTTCATCATTTATGTTTAGTTTTATATTATTAACATACAATAAGCAGTCATATTAAGCATATGAGAAAAATATACATTTTCGTATATGTTATGATTTGAATTTTAAACAATAGCGATAATTTACTAAACTGTTAAAAATCACATTAAATTTTGATTAATGGTTTAAAAATTTTATTAGAAGAAAATATTAATGATCATAAAACCATATGTGTAAAATGTCACATTTAATAGGAATTTTAAATATATATAAGTATATAGCAAATAAAAATAAACAAATCATTTAATTTTGAAATTTGCATAAAACAAGAATTAAGAACTTAAATTTTTAATTTTTGAAATTTGCAGTGAGATTGTAAGAACGATTTAAAATTATTAAAATTATTAAAAAATCCTCATTGAAAATTTTGTTATCACAAGTTTGCAATTATTTTTATAATAAGTTACAATAATGATTAAGAAGTCTCAATTAATAGATATAAGTATTAAAATATATTACATATCTATGTTAATTTCATTTAAATTTAATTAGTCCATACAAAATATATAAAAGTGAATGTTTAAATTAATTTACCATGCAATAGTTGTAAATAAACAAAAATGATTGTTTTGATGTTTTCAACCTTTTACGCCAATTTAATTATATATATACAATAGTTAAATTTTTAATTATTTAATATATATGTATTGTTTTGTTAGTTTTATAACATGTAAAAACGTAAAATAAGTATTAATATATAAAGATAATTTTATATACAATTCTCATTCCGCTCAAATTGCGGATCTTAAACTAGTATATATAAGAAATTGGAAAGTGAGACTTCTATAGCATTTTAAAGAAAAGGATGATGATACATTATACAAAATATCTTATTTCTACAAAAAGAAAAAAAAAGATTATTAGTGCTACATGTTTGGGAGATGATTTTGATGCCGAAGAAGCCAAGTTCGATGGGGGAGCTCGGGAGCTTGAGAGGATGCGACTGACATTAGAGACATGATCTGGGATTAGAGCATTGGACTGAGAGGTGTGAGGGCATATTCTCGCTCATGGTGTCTCTTTTCCAGTACTTTGTTCTCTGGACCTCTGATATTTTGAGGATCAAAATTTGCAGATGAGTTCTTTCATTCTCTTATCCTCTTGGTGGATATCACCGTTAGTATACTTTGAAGAAAGGCTTTTGTGACTCCCGTACACCGGATTGAGTTGAGGACATGAGTTCTCGATGTGAGAGATGAGCTTGAAGGTGAAAACAATGGCAGTAGGCCCCTCGTAAGTGAAAGAGAATTTTACGATGTCACCGTTGGGGAAGCCAACCCTGTGCACCAATTGCAGAGGCTTATCAGCATCAATAGACATTTGGAGGCGATGTTTCTTAGAAACTTCAGTGAAGGTCTGATCCTTCCAGTAGTGAACTGGGAGACCGGTACGATGATCCAAAATGGTATTGTGTCCGGGAAAGACTCACTAGTGAAAGGTGACTCACTAGTGAAAGGTTCCCATCGCCCTAATACCAAATTCCATTGATTTAAATGGCAGGGACGTTTGTTCAAAACCGTCCCAAAACCAGTCTTCATAACCGTTTAATCAAAATGATAGATTCGCCCTTATTGCTGAATAATTATGGTTTCAAGTCGTGTGACATATAATCTTTATCAACGCTTCTTCATCATCATCAACGACTGGATTCGGCTCTACTCAAACTCTGGCCTCGTGGGAATACTCACAAGAGTGTAGCTCAGACCACGAGACTATAGAGACGACTGCTACCCATTATTCCTTTTCAATATTTTTAAATGCTAATTTTATTCATCGTCTTGCTCCAATAGAGACATTTTACAAACCAGTTTTTGAAACGGAGATGAAATTTACATTGATATTCTAGAAGGTGATATCAGAAGTTCAGAACCACAATTGAAGAAATACTTGGGATGATGAAGAGGTTACGATCCAATGCTGGTGGGGAAGGAGCCTTACGAGAAAGCAATGCTAACATAGACTTAAGTTGGTACAGTTAACCAAAGAACCTGAACCAGTTGTAAATATAGCTTTTCCTGTCTACCAATGATATGGTTCCCAGATTGAAGATTATGATTCGAATTTGCTGTAACACGATCCAGCGACGCCAATTTTGCACGAAGCAACATAAGAACCTCTTTGATTAACCTTCAAGCGTCTTTAACTCCCGAAACATACGACCTTGAATTCTCTTCTTTCCATAATCCATATAAAATAAATGACTGCTTGAAGAATTAATTGGCAAATGGTACTTCCCACGTTTAGCATTTGAAGAAGCACACCAAACCCAATGAACAATTATTTTTCCTTTTGCTAAAGGTTTTCATTCAATCGTTATTCCACTAACTTTGATATTTTATTATCTTCTTCTTTAGGCCTAGACATATAAACCGAAAACCAAACTGGAATCAAACTAAAAAGATAATTTGAAATAGAATCAAAATTCATAAATAATCGAACGGTTCTTATATTTCCGGAACCAAAAATAAAACCAGAAACTGAATGGATACCTAAATATATGAAATACAGTTTATAAACCTAAAAATATTAATTATATTTAGTTTTAAATTTTTAATTTTTTCTAAAAATATTACTAATAAACCAAACTACCCAAAATAGATTATCCGAATATTTTTTTATCCAAAATATATTAATTACTAGGTTTTTGGCCCGCAGATGCGGGCATAAATATTTATAACTATTAGTTAATAAATTTATTACTGAATAAAAACTATAATATAAATTATTGTTTATGTTTTATCTAACAATTCTTATACAATTGTTGTAAATATTTTTGTATATTACTGCAAATTATATTTTATTTTAAAATATACATCTTCAATTATATAAAATTAATTACTTTAATTGATGAATATTTAATTATGTGCTTCTGTTTTTTCAAAAAAAATTAACATTTTATTAAAATATTTTTGAGATAACACACAATATATATAGAAGTTATCTTTTTATTTCAAAATATATTTTTTTAGATTTTGTATAATTATTATCATGGTTAGTTTTAATTAATTATCTAATAAAAAGTAAATTTCGTTTTTATTTTGTGTTTAACTGATATATTTTATTCATTAAGGGTATTAACGATATTAACCACTCTAACTTTTAACGTGAGAGCTCCGTTGCGAAAAATAACTTTGTAAATAATAGTATAGATATAGATCTAAAGAGTCAAATTATCCAAATAGATTTTTTCATAATATTAAAATTTCTCTGAATTGCCATATTTTTATTCGAAAATCTGTTTTTTACTCGAATTATCCAGAATTTATCGAAAACCAGAATAAAACTGGAACTGAAAGTTATATTAATTGGTTCTTATAGTTGTTATCAAACCAAACGAAAAATTGAAACTGAACCTAATTTCATAAGTAACTGAACATTCAACCATATAACTCTAGTACTGAAAATTCAAAAAGAAGAACTTAAAAAAGAAGAAGAAAAAACTGAATTGAAACCAAATCGAAAGCCGACTACGAGTGACGATCATTTGCACACTGTTTGAAGATCGGTAAAGTGTGTGGGCCAAAACTAAATGGTTTGTATATCAAGTTTATAATATTTCAAGTCCCTTTTACATGTCGAGATATCTTATTTTTCTTTTTTTCCCATCGGACGGACCCACCCTACAGCAGGGTGTGGCACGTGCCACAGACTAAAAGTATAAATTTCTTGTACTTATACGGTGCAAGATATTGTCATTAGTGTTATTGGCCTAAGAGATTCAATAGTGCCACACTCTGCACCGGCTCGAACCTTGACTTTTCCTATGGGTCAATGGGTTGTATTTCGACGCGTATGTATTGGCATCTTTTATGTTTTAGGGTTTTAGATCGTATGGGCCTGGTCTTGGGCTTTGTTTTATGGATTTGAATCTTTTGGGTCTTTAATATTATTAAAATAGACGGAAAAAAAAAACATCTTACTTTTTGTTTTAAAAGTTCTCCATAAATATGTATTCCTTTTCCTAACTGTATTGCTAAAACTATTTTGTATCGACCTTAAACTATTATCTTATTCTTTGTAAGTGATTATTTTTATTCTACAGTTTTTTTCTAAAATAAAAATTTGCACTTTATTTAATATTTACTTATTTGTATTTATTCATATATTTTAAGACTTATACTAAAATAATAACATCTATATTGAATATGTGTTCTATAATGAAAGTTCGTGTAACATATAATTTTATCTTGACATTACAAACGTAGATACTTAATATTATAAAAATGATTGTCTCTTTTATTTAACTTAATTATTTTTATATATGTAATAATAAATTCTGTTTATCTTATGCTTTTTTTTTTCGATGATCCTGGTATCTAAATGCCTCGAGAAGAATCCGACTAACGCCTAATGATCGTCTCGGAAATTTGGGCGTTGCCCGCCAGAAAACCCGCCGAAAGCATCCAGGAGGACTAGAGCTGGGAATTTGAATCTTTACCCGCGGACTCCGCCTCATTTGACCCGCTGCGGGGCGGGTGCGGGTCAACAAATTTGAAAAATATGCGGGGCGGGTGCGGGTGCGGGTTGAGCATATTTTCTGCGGAGCGGGTGCGGGTCGATCGAATTTACACTGCGGGTACCCGCCAACCCGCAAAATAAAAAAAAAATCTTTTTTTTTAATTTTTGTTTATAAAAATATGTTTTTATTAAAAAATAATAATAAAATTACGAATATTTAAAATAAAATTATTAAAATATATTATTTATATTATTTTTTACAAAAATATTAATAAAATATATAAAATAAATTTTTTATTTTATTTTATCCGCGGGTCCCGCGGGTCACCGGCTAATTTATGCGGGGTGGGCGGGTCTTATTTTTTTCAGTTGCGGGTCAAGCGGGTCGGATTTTTGAATCAAAAAAATGATTCGACCCGCAGTGGGGCGGAGCGGGTCGGGACGGGTCGACCCGCAAACCCAACACTAAGGAGGGCTGGTGATCACTCCATGTTAAGCCACCAATGGCCACGCGCAGCAGATCTGGACTTCTCCGTATTGGGTCCAAAGGTCCCTCAAGATAATCACTACAAATCTGCAAGAGGTAGCCTCGAATCCTCGACCTTGCGGACAACAGGAAGGAACACATACCACTTGACCATGCACTGATACGTGGTTAGTTTATCTTATGCTTTTTATAAAATTTAATGATCTTATGCATATTAGATAATTTAATTTATTAAATCATATTTACTTTTTAATATAAATATATTGTGCCCTATACAAATTTATTTTTTAGATCCGCTCCTAGGCACCATCTATAATATTTAAAGTTTGAACTCTTTTGTACATATACTGACCTTAGGGCATAATTAACAGGAGATCCTTAGCGGGTTTCCAACGGATGGGTCCCATTATTTTTATAAAATCTGGTTTTTAGAGCTGTGAATAAGAACCGATTTTAGAATGTTTTTGCACTATTCGCGGACTCCACCAATATGTGGCAGCGTACAATTAGTTCGCTTTTTAACTAATCCTTTTTAATCAAACAAAAAAATTAATAATAAAAAAATCAAAAAGCTATCTATGAAACCGTACTAACTATCTCATGCGTTAAAAATGGTCTTAGACTTAGCAATTAGTATACTACCTCTCCGCCAAAACACCAATAGTTTGTACCATGGTTCTAAAAATTTGTCTAAGCGGGAATTTGATCTTATCTGAAATAATTTTCTTAAAATCTGATATACATATTCAAATCAATTTAAACTGTTTTAAATTGATTAATTAGTTAAAATCAGTTTAAAAGAATTTAAATTAGTCCAAATCCAATAAAGTAAACAATAATGTTAATATAAATCCACAATTTTTCTAATGTCTTTTGATTTGTACATCTAATTGACAATTGATCAAAATAATTTTATAATTAAATTCAAAAACTAAAATATTTTATATAAATATAATATATATATATATATATATCAATAATTCGTCAACAATCATCTATGTCCAGAATAGTCTGTCTATCCATTAGTTTTCTACTAAACGTATAGTTACCATCTAGCAACTTTTTTACGAAAGCATCGCCTCTCTCCATTAACAGAACAACATGCTACGTTGAAAAATGTAGAAGAAACGGACGAAAACATCACTTCCAAGCAACAAAACATGCCCACATGAAGTGTTTAATAGCTTCTAGCCCAAAGCCCAGACCACAAACCTTATCTTTGATCAAAACTCGAAGCCACCAATAGAATCGCAATTTATCGAAAAAAGAATAATTTACGAAAGGTTACCGGTATCGATTAATTAGAGATGAAGATAGACAAAGAAGCACTATGATGTCAAAATAAAAAATCAAGCTAATAATAATTCCATATATAACGTTATTTCGTACGAGTTAGTTATCTCTAATCAGTACATCTTTTGACTTTCATCTCTGCTCTCCAGTCGTTGAATCTAAGTTATAGATCAGTGATATTTTCTTAGCGCATTACCAACAACCATTCTTTTAACACTGGCGCCGAACTCATCAACTGTGTAAGCAATAAGTGTAGATGGATGTCATATCAGAGAAGTAGTCTTTTAGTTAATGACAATTAAAGATAGTGGTTCATATATCAATTTATTCGTTATCAATCTGTAGAAATGAAATTACGAACATTAGGAAATGAGAGATATCTTTTGTCATCAATGCTATAATAATTGAGAAAAGTATAAACTCTAAAAATGATAACATGCTTGGTCATTACTCATTGATAACGTCTAAAAGCAATTAGTTATCAGTTTTGCTTTTATCTATACTGCCAATGGGTATTGAGTGACACATGGATATTTCACATGTGTGTATGTACAAAGATTATTATACAAAAGAAATGTGTAGTCTGCTTGAACCAGCATTTACTCCAAAATGTAAACCGATGGTTAAAAACTTAAAATCCATGTAAAACTTAGTGGCATCACTTTGGTCTCTCAACAAAACAAACGCAGTTTATAATGAATATGAACTGTGTATCTTATTAACATACAACCTGATGTTTATATACAAGAGAATGACCTATGTAGATAAGGATCAGGAACTAAGAAGATATATACAAACATAATATATGTCATTATCTCTAACTATGTATCATTATCTCTATACCCCCCTCAAGTTGGCGGGAGATGTCAAGAATCCCCAACTTGGACAGTAAGTAGACGAATGTAGGAGTAGGCAGTGACTTGTTGAGTATGTCCGCCGGTTGTTCCTTAGTAGTAATATGTTTAGTAGTGATCAGCTTAGCCTTGACGGCATCTCGAACTTGATGACAGTCGCGTTCCATATGTTTAGTCTTCTCATGAAACACGGGATTTACAGCAATGTATATGGCAGATTTGCTGTCACAGAACAGACGCATAGGCTCCTTTTGATCAATTCCAATGTTTCCAGTACTTGTTTGACCCATTTCAGCTCTCGCAAAGCATAGGCCATAGAACGATACTCCGCTTCCGCGGAAGAGGCAGAGACGACGTCCTGCTTCTTAGCCTTCCACGTTACAGGAGAGTTACCGAGAAGAACAATATAAGCACTGATAGACCGGCGAGACAGAGAACAAGATCCCTAGTCAGCATCGCAATAAGCAGTGACACGAAGATCAGAATCAGAACGAAGTAGGACGCCTTGAGACAGAGTACCCTTAAGGTAACGCACCACACGTAACGCATCATCCTAGTGAGGCTGTAAGGGAGACTGCATGAACTGACATAGAATGTGAACCGAGTAGCATAACTCAAGACGAGTAAAGGTAAGATAGATCAAACGCCCAATGAGGCGACGATAAGCTTTGACATCAGAGACCGGAGGCCCCTCTGCTTTTAGAAGTTTGTGATTAAGCTCCATAGGAGTAGACGCGGGCTTACAGCCAAGCAAACCTGTCTCAGTGACGATGTCGAGTGCATATTTTCTTTGAGACAGAAAGATACCATCATCACTACGAGCTACCTCGATGCCAAGAAAGTATTTGAGCCTTCCAAGATCTTTCATATGGAAGCATTGACCAAGATAGTTCTTGAACTTCTGTAGAGTAGAGATGTCACTGCAAGCGATGACGAAATCGTCAACATAGATGAGAATGTGAAGATCAATCTTCCCTCGTATGAAGAAGAAATGAGAAGAGTCGGAATGACTCTGTTCGAAGCCGTAGGAGAGCAAGGCATCACTGAGCTTAGAGAACCAGCAACGCGGTGCTTGTTTGAGCCCATAGATAGACTTGCGTAAACGCCCAACTTTGGTAGGATCCGGACCTTGGAACCCAGGAGGTAAGTGCATATAGACTTCCTCTTTTAGATCACCATGTAAAAAGGCGTTATGTACGTCCATTTGGTGAACTTCTCACTTCTTGGCAGCAGTGATTTGAAGTAAGATCCGAACAGTAGAAGGTTTGGCAACGGGAGCAAAAGTTTCCTTATAATCGAGCCCCTCTTTCTGTCTGTTACCGCAAGCGACCAAGCGTGACTTATGATGAGAAATCTTGCCATTGGAGTGGTATTTGTTCTTGTAAATCCACATGCATTGAATGCACTTCTTGCCAGGAGGTAGGTCAGTAACATCCCAAGTACCATTTGCAATGTGAGCAGCATGTTCTTCAGACATGGAATCGCGCCAAACTTTATCAAGAACCGCTTCTTTGTATGAACGGGGTTCAACAGACATAGTGACCGCTGCAACAAAAGCCCTATGGCTAGCAGAGAAGGTCACGTCAGACAAATAATTGGAAATGGGGTATAGAGTGTTACCTGGAGACGTAATGCAAGGACCATTATCGGAGACAGGTTCAAATTGAGAAGAGTGTGTATTAGATGAGTAGATAGCTTGAGCGACGAAGTTCTTAAGTAGGACAGATGGTTTCCGTTCGCGTTGTCCACGACCAAGAATGACAGGTAGACCCGGAGATTAAGCCTCAGCAGACGGTAGAGACGACAGTTCTTTAGATGTAGGAGACGACGGTGGTGTGAGAGAAGAAGAAGTAGTAGTGATTACAGCAGGAGATTCTCGAACTGTAGGAGTAACAGAGGACACTGGGTTTGTAGGTAGAGAGGCAGGATCTAAAGGTGTAGAGGTAGGATCTAAGGGTGTAGAAGTAGGAGGTATAGGTGTAGAGTAGGAGCTATAGGAGGTATAGATGTAGAGGTAGGAACTATGGGTGTGGAGGTAGGAGCAACCGGAGGAGTAGAAGGAGTAGGAGTGGGAGAAGGAAGTAACCAATCATCGAACGCTATGTCATTCTGCACAAGTGGAGGAGAGACATGTTCTTGATCATCAAAACCAGGAAACTCTGTTTCAACGAAGGTGACGTCTCGACTTATGAAGAATTCGTTTGTATCTAAGTCATAAACGTTCCATGCCTTCTTCCCATAAGGATAACCCATAAACAAACAACGACGGCTGCGAGTACTAAACTTATCTTTGGATCGAGACTTAACATGAACATAGCATAAGCATCCAAAGACACGAAGTGCATCATAATTAGGAGGTGACCCAAATAGCACTTCGTAAGGAGACTTGCCGTGGAGAAGTCGAGTTGGTGTCCGATTGATTAGATGAGCTGCAGTGAGGACGCTTTGACCCCAGAAACTGACAGGAAGACGAGCCTGAAAGAGGCAAGCACGTGCGACATTCAAGATGTGTCGGTGTTTCCTCTCGACACGGCCATTTTGTTGAGGCGTATCAACACAAGAAGTCTGAATTTGGATGCCTTGAGAACGAAAGTAGGTCTTAAGAACCATGAACTCGGTACCATTATCTGTTCTTATGGTTTTGACCAATTTATCAAACTGGCGAAGGCTCATAGCACAGAAGTTCTGTAACAGGCGTGAGACTTCCGATTTTTCGAGCATTAAGTGAATCCAAACAGATCATGAAAAGTCATCAACAATGGTTAGAAAGTAAACGGCACCGCAAGAGGCTGGAGTATGATATGGACCCCATACATCACAGTGAATAAGTGCAAAAGGTTCTGTGGCTTTATTAAAACTTTCTTTAAAACTATCACGAGTCTGTTTAGCACGAAAACAAATTTCACACGGACTTGTGTGATCAAAATCAAACTTAAAACTATCTAAAGCCGGAAGAGAAGACAACACTTGATAGGAGGGATGTCCAAGTCGTCGATGCCAAAGAACTGAAGATGAAGATTTCTCTGCGCCAGTACGATGAGCTCGAGCAACGGTAACACCCGTAAAGTAATACACACCCTCTCGTTCCTCACCTGCTCCAATCAGGGTCCTCGTAAAACGGTCTTGTAAAACACAAAGAGTATCAGTAAAGATAGCTATACAACCCGTTTGTCTGAGAAGTTTAGAAACTGAGATCAAGGTGCAGTCGAAATCAGGAATATAAAGAACGTCAAATAAGGCATAGTCAGCACTAAGTCGCAGTGTTCCCGTGTGTGTCGCACTAGAGACACGACCATTCGGAAACTTCACCGAAGAAGGAAGTATAGAACGAATATTATGCAACAATCGTATATTGCCCGTCATATGATGAGAGGCGCCAGTGTCAATAATAACATCGGTGAGTTTTGTTTTACCAGACATGTTATCGGTAGAGAGGTTGGATTGTTGATTCTGGAGAAGAGCAATGAGCGAAGCTATCTGTTCCGATGAAGCAGTCGCATTGCCAGAGAACGTAGATGCAGGAGTACGAGAATTCGAGCGACCACGACCTCGTGCAGAGTTATTTGAACGTCCGTCGCGACCTCGTCCAGAAGACTGAGTTGATCGTTGTTTTTGCTCATTGTACCAGTCGGGATACCCGTGTAGGAGAAAGCACTCAGAAGACTCGTGACCCTTGCGATTGCAATGAGTACAGAATCGGTTGGGATCACGGATCCTGTTTGTAGTCGGAGAAACAGGAACGACAGCAGACTCTGTTTTTACAGAGAAACCAATGATGTCCTGTTTTAACTCAGAAGAACGCGTAGTGACGAGAGTTTGTTCGGCTCGAACGACGCGGGAGTAGACAGAATTGAGATCAGGGAGTGGATCTTCATCAATAATCTGAGAACGAATAGAACTGAATCGGGAAGCATCAAGCCCAAAGAGAAACTTGTGAACTCGAGCATCCTCTTTTTCTTTCTCAATAGTAACAGAAGCATCACACGAACAAGGCTGAGTGGTTTGAAAGTTCTGTAACTCCTCCCATAATTTGGAGAGACGACCGTAGTATTGCAAAACAGTGTCTCCGTTCTGTTTGCAATTAGTAATATCATCTTGTAGAAGATGCTTACGGACTCCGTTTGTAACAGAGAACCGTCGCTTAAGCGACTCCCAAAGTAGAAAAGCATCAGGAACATGGCTCACAGTAGAACGAACAGCAGGATCGATAGAGGTTCGTATCCAGCCTACAATCATAGAGTTAGCAGCGGTCCACCTAGCAAGCTCTGGATTCGTCAATGGTTTGGGAATGGTTCCATCAATGAAGCCAATCTTTTGCTTAGCTTGGAGAGAGTTCCAAAATTCGGTAGCCCACTCTGAATAATTATCCCCCTTTAGAAACACAGGTGTGATTAAAGCACTAGGATTGTCGGAGTGATGAAGATGATACGGAGTATCAGGAGTAGTAGAAGCCGGCAAAGTCCCCACCGGAGTTGTCGTAAGAGAACCGGTAGAAGTCGACATGAGAGAGCCAACAGAGGCAGTAGAAGAAGCAGAACTAGAATCCATGATTTAGAGAAAATTTTGTAGAAGATTTTAGGTAAAAGATCGATTTTGCTCTGATACCATATAATGAATATGAACTGTGTATCTTATTAACATAAAACGTGATGTTTATATACAAGAGAATGACCTATGTAGATAAGGATCAAGAACTAAGAAGATATATACAAACATAATATATGTCATTATCTCTAACTATGTATCATTATCTCTATACAGTTCGTAAAGAAATAAGAACACCCCCATTAAGGGTTTATGGGGAGAGTTCATACAGAAATCAAGAAAAAATAATAAAATAATTCAATCATATGAACCCCTCTCTTCTAAAGCTCTATCGGCTGAACCTTTCTCTCTTAAAGTTCATCACTGTAGTGCGAGCTTTACGTGTCGTGGCAGCCCGCAACTAGTCTAGTTTTTTTTTAAGAAAAAAATCAAAAAGAAAAAGAAAAAAAATTAATAATAAAAAATTGAAAAGATGAATCCCAAGAAGGGGTTCGTTGATAGAAGTGCTCTTATCGGTTAAAAGAAAATATGTTTATCTTTTTTTTTTTTTTGCTAAAGCCTAAGGTTAGTATATATACAAAAGAGTTCAAACCTTAAATATTATAGATGGTGTCACCGTATGGGAAAAGAAGAAAAATAAGATATCTAGACATGTAAAAGGGACTTGAAGTATGTTTATCTATTTTTAGCTATGCTTTTTGTCTCTAAATTATAACGTTAAAAAGATTTCCTCAACTGCATGTCAAATACGTCATCAAACTGGTATTTAGGATTTGGAGTTTTTCTCTTTACGAAAAAAGGCAAATTATAAAAATTCAAATATGTCATCAAACTGGTATATGGATTTGGAGTTTTTTCTTTAAGAAATATTTGCTAACTATAGATTATTATATTTAAACAATATCTTATAAATTCTCCAAAAGTAAAACGGGATCACTCATCTCTCCTTTCTGTAGATAATTAATTTATCAGCCATTTCTATCTAATTTTAGTATTACATATTGTATAGCTTTTTTTCTAATCTCCATGTAAATAACCTAACAATCATAAGTGTAAGTTTATTTTATCTCTAGATCCTGTAACAGAACCGGATTTACTTGTCATTTAAAATAGTTTGATCATAACTGAAATCGTTTTGAAAAACAAACTAAGTGATGGCATATTGGCCTTGACCCATAGATTGGATCATCAACCATGAACCATCACTTAAAAACATGGAAATATTTTACATACAAAGATTAATAGTTCATGTAACATCTAGATAGCGTAATGCAAGATAAATAAATGCATACACTCCATGAACCACATAAGACCTTGTCGTTCAAAGTACTTGAGATTTGAGACAACAGATAATTTTTCATTTATCAAAACGTGAGTGGTTTCTTGTAATAGAACTTTGTGAAACAGACAAACCGCAAAAGGCTAAGACAAGAAAAGAAAGAAAAGGAGGTTACGGGACAGAAGACTTTTAGTAGAGGACAGCTCACTCCCTTGTTGATATTGACTTTGTACCCAACTTTTAATTTTGTTATCATTAGGCTATTTACTGTAATAGCTACACATCGCATACAGAATTATATCATATCAACATCAAATTCACCGCAATGACTTAAGACTTTTCCTTTTCTTGCAAAAACATTGACTGAAATGAGGGAAACATCAAGTAACTAAACCATCAATATAAAAACCAAGATTAAGTAGGAATCTTCTATCTATCCATAACATAAAGGAAAAAATATTTAGATTTATTCCCAATTTTCATTTTTTTCATGGACCCTTGAATCATTTTATAGATGGCGAGGCATCATGCAGCAACACCTATATATTATGTGTGGGTGACGTCCAATATTTGGTTATGTTGGTTCGTTTACTTTAACACATATTATATGACGACATGCATGCACAATTGAGTAAACACAAACGCATCAGGTGTATTAAGAAAAGGGATGCATCAGATATATAATATGATCTTAGAAGAAGAGAAGAGATATATAATATGCTAGGTACCACTTCGAAGCATTGTGTTCAATCACGTAGCAACCGATAATATACGAATTGCACTGAACCGATTGTTAGAAAATATTGAATCAGGGCCACAAGCGGATAAGATTCAAAACCATTAATTTCTTCACTTGTGCATATATTATACGTAAATGTTAATGGACATGACAAATTGACTAGGTATGTAGATCTTTTAAACTTTTTTTGTTTTTGTTTTGGTGCGGGTATTATTGGTACGTATAGAGTCTATTTCAATGACTATTCCGTTTAAATTCTATGGGGACTCTTGTTCGTGGACGATGTAGATGGTAGATTTGTCCCCATCAAAGCTTCACTTTTCTAGCAATACTCATTGTATTTTGTACAGTATATATACACGTGGGTGTATTATCAATGTTTTGCTTTTAGCCATGAACAGGATATACAGCATGTTGTAAAGTTGGATTTTCACTGGATTAAAACTGCTAAAACCAGATTAAATTTGATAAAATTGGTAATCTGTATATATAATATGTGTTATGTACATTTATTTGCGTATCAGGTATTAACACTCAGTTCAATCTGATCAGATCTGAATCCTAAACTAAGATATTATTCAAATAATGGTTATACATAATATTATCTCAAGGACGTGTGAGAATATAAACTCCTACATCAAAATTTTCGATGAGACATAAATAATATATAGGAAATATGTTTAATTTATTTATTACCTAGTGTTTTTAAGTTGGAATTTCAGAAAAAATAATATGGTATCAGGTATTAACACTCATTGTCCAACTGAACCAAAATCGATTTGATCCAAACCAAATCCTGAACCCAATCTAGTTATCGCTAATTTCTTTTAAATTGGAAACTTAACAAGATGGCGAAACACACATATTCTGTTGTTGAATAACTTAATGTCTTTTTGTTGGGACAATCTCAAACATGAAAATAAAAAGATAATTCAATATTATATTATAGTGTATATATATCATGAATCATATCATCCGTTTATGTTCAGTGGATTTTGACAGAAATAAATCCATGTGAAAATTCTGTTAATGAATGATATATTTTTGTGTCGTTGAAATGAAATACATTCAATAGCTAAAAAACGCTAAGCCTACTAAACTATAAGCAACTGAATTATCTCTAAATAATATATGTCTGTTTCCGTAATCGTTATATTCAATTTCTGTAATCTCGATCGGTTTATACAGTTAAACAAAACGTGATAAGGAAAAAAGCCGGGGAAGCACCGACACCGTAGGTGAGCAGGATGCTCGTTGAATGTAAAAAAAATAAGTTATCCACTATTGAGAAAAGCATGACTGGGAATTGATAATGTATTAGATTATAACTTTTACCGCTGTAATTACATAGAAAATAACATGTCATAAACACTAAACTGTCATCGTAATCTGACTTTTACGTTTCTCTTATAAGGTAGTCGCTATAATGGGGTCGTTGAGATGAAATGATTTATAGAGATGTGTACATCGACTAATACACACTATATATACTTACTGTTAGAGCCATCGACGAATATTACAGCTATCAGGCATAATATTTCAATAAAGGTACCCAAATGTATGTGGTATATATAATTTTATAAAGTTTATAACAATAAGGCATATTATTTTAAAATTTTAATGCTTCAATAGTCACATCTATAATAATATTTATAGAGCCACTTCCACATCATCTTTGTTCCCTTAACAGAACTCTTAACTTTCAATCTAAACCCCCACACAAAACAATTGCACCATGGGTTACGATAGGCTCGGACCATCAGGTTCGGTATCAAACCCGACCCAGAAAGACCCTGCCACGTCACTCCCGGAGCTACAGAAGAGAACCAAGAAGACGAAGCTGATTCTCTTCACGCTAGCAGTACTAGTCGTAGCAGTTGTCTGCTTCGGGATCTTTGCCGGCATCCGAGCCGTAGGTTCCGATCAACATGCTCCGAAACTAAACCGTAAACCGACCCGAGAAATCTCCCAAACCTGTAGCAAAGCCCAGTACACGAACCTCTGCATCGACACGCTTCTCGACTTCCCGGGAGCTTTAACCGCCGACGAGAACCAGCTCATCCACATCTCCTTCAACGCGACGCTTCAGAGTTTCAGCAAAGCGCTCTACTCATCCTCGACGATCTCCTACGCTCAGATGCCGCCACGTGTACGATCAGCTTACGACTCGTGTCTCGAGCTGCTCGACGACTCAGTCGACGCCCTATCACGCGCTCTCTCCTCCATCGTGGCCGCCTCGTCCTCCGA
Organism: Raphanus sativus; assembly: GCF_000801105.2. NCBI lineage: Eukaryota > Viridiplantae > Streptophyta > Magnoliopsida > Brassicales > Brassicaceae > Raphanus > Raphanus sativus. The sequence continues at coordinate 10,150,815 of NC_079519.1, forward strand.
CGAGTCTCGCTCCGATGTCACGACGTGGCTCAGCTCCGCGATGACTAACCACGACACGTGTACGGAGGGATTCGACGAAGCAGGAGACGACGGCGGGGGAGGAGGAGTGAAGGATCAAGTGATCGGAGCGGTGAAGGACTTGTCGGAGATGGTGAGTAACTGCTTGGCGATATTCTCCGGCAACGTCAAAGATTTGAGCGGAGTTCCGGTGGTGAACCATAGGAAGTTGCTTGGGGAAGAAGGAACAGAGGAGTTTCCTTATTGGTTGAAGAGAGGAGACAGAGAGATTCTCGGTACTCCGGCGACGGAGATTCAGGCGGATATCACTGTGTCTAAAGACGGTATCGGAGCGTTTAAGACAATCGCGGAGGCGATCAAGAAAGCGCCGGAGCATAGTAGCCGTCGGTTCGTGATCCACGTCAAAGCGGGGAAGTACGAAGAAGATATTTTGAAGGTTGGGAGGAAAAAGACGAACATAATGTTCGTAGGAGACGGCAAGGGTAAAACGGTCATAACCGGTGGAAAAAGCATCGTCGATGACCTCACTACTTTTCACACCGCCACTTTCGGTAATAAATAGAATAACCTTTTTTATGTCTTTTTAAAGTTATGATTATTAACTTTTATATATATATATTTTTAAATTGATTGATGTTAGCCGCGACGGGAGCTGGATTTATAGTGAGAGACATAACGTTCGAGAACTACGCCGGACCGGGGAAGCACCAGGCTGTGGCACTCCGTGTCGGAGGAGACCACGCAGTGATTTACCGTTGCAGCATTATTGGATACCAAGATGCTCTCTACGTACATTCTAACCGACAGTTTTACCGCGAATGCGACATTTATGGAACAGTCGATTTTATATTTGGAAACGCAGCTGTTATCTTACAGAGCTGTAACATCTACGCGCGTAAGCCAATGCCTCAGCAGAAGATCACCATCACGGCTCAGAACCGGAAAGACCCGAACCAGAACACGGGGATCTCGATTCACGCTTGTAAGCTACTGGCCACAGCTGATCTTGAAGCCTCAAAAGGTAGTTATCCGACGTATCTCGGCCGTCCGTGGAAGTTATACTCCAGAGTTGTGTACATGATGTCGGATATGGGCGACCATATTAACCCCAGAGGATGGTTGGAGTGGAACGGTCCATTTGCGTTGGACTCTTTGTACTACGGTGAGTATATGAACCGAGGGCCAGGAGCAGGTACGGGTCAACGAGTCAAGTGGCCTGGTTATCACATTATTACTTCAACGATCGAGGCAAGTAAATTTACGGTGGGTCAGTTCATTGGAGGTTCATCGTGGTTGCCATCCACTGGCGTGGCCTTCTTCTCTGGGTTGTCACAGTAAGGCAGTCTCGGCCTTGTATGTAACTAATATACGGAAGATTATATATATAGTAAAGTCAAAGATTTATGTTTCTTTTTAAGTGTTTTTATTTGATATAACAGGGCAACTTCTTGAATGAAATAAAGATATTATGATTTGAATATTCATTCAAACTCTCTGCTCAGAATGGAACATATATTTAAGAATACAAGCATGAATGATATATGCTGATTCTTAATCAAAGGAGATTTCTCAGTTTTGCATTTAAGATAAAAGAGTAATGGGAAGATAGAAAAAAAAGAAGTAATGGGACCTTGATCTCTCAGTCTCTCCCATAAGGAAGACTTTGCCGAAGATAGAGAGAGAGAAAGAAGATCCGGTGATTTCATCCGTTTTCGCTGACGGCATGGGCTCCCACAGACGATGGCTGTCCAGTCTTAGTCGTAGTCTCGTCCCCTCTGCTTCCAAACTTGTTAAGAGAAGATCCTTTTGCTTCCGGTGTCGCATCTTTTTCGCGGTGGTCGTTCGGTTCTGCTTGCCGGCGTTGCATCTTTCTGTCAAAGGTGGGTGTTCGGCTTTAGTCTCCGCGTCGTCTCAACTCTTTTGTCGACGGCGGCTCTGTTAGGGTATAGTTGTTTTAGTTTGGTGTAGATCTGTCGTGTGGTTGGGGTTTGGCTTCACGAGGAGCTCTCGGTCTTTGTTTGAAGTTCTCGGTGGAAGGAACCGGGTTTCAGGAAGATGAAGCGTTTGAGGTTGATTTCGATAGCGGTAGATGAAGATCTCGGGTGAAACCCGATGAAGCTTTCCATGTCTAGAGCCAGGCGAAAATCACAAAGTAGTAGAGACAGTCTTCAGCGTGCTCTGAATTTAAGCCCAGGCGACTCCGACGAATCGAGGGTTCTAACCACAGCATGCGTCGGTGATGCAGAGCGGAGTCGGTCGATTCGTTGTGGGTGCGACGTGTGGCGCCTTCGATTGGAGGATTGCAGCACGTGGAGAGTGATGTCGGTAATGGGTTTGGGCTTCGGTATTGTGGGCTTTGGGCTTTTTAGCGTTTGTATGACCACCTGCTGGACCGTGTGTTGTTTTTTGGCTGGTGGGTTTGGTGTATGGTTTGTAGTGTAGCTCTGGTCTTTGCGCCTTTATGAATATATCAATTTGGGTAAAAAGAAAAAAGAAGTAATGGGAAGATAGGTATTGCATAAATGTTACATCATCATTGATCAATGTGCAAACTGTGCATGCATCCTTGTATTCTTTTAAACTTACTGATACACCTTTCTTTCATTTATGTACATTATTATTGGAACGATAAGATTAAGCATACAGAGAGATACATTTACCAGTATGTTAGGGATGATACATTACATACTGGCTACAACGGAGGGAATCTCTGCATCCACCTCGATTTCTCCTTCTGATCCCTCCTTGGTCGTCTGCATCAGTTTATCACAAAATTCGGTTATCAAACCAACCATGTAATAGTTTTACGGTTAAAGTAAAACCTGGGATTGCTTTATTTGATTATTACTTTGTGGTATGTAAGTACCTGAGGAGAATCCTTGGATTTGGTGGTTTCAGAGAGATACACAGCCAAAGCTCCTTTACCACGGAGAATCTTAGCACCAGAGCCTCTACGCCCTTCTCCTTCAACTGCTTCTTCATCCACCACAACCGCCTCTATCATATCCTTCCCTGTACCCTCGTCAGGTATCTGAGAAAACGACATGGTTAAGAGTCTGAACGTGAATCTAATGACATAGGTAAGTAATACTATTTAGAGTTAAACTTACCTCGTACATAGAATCCATGAGGATGCTTTCTAAAAGAGCTCTTAAGCCACGAGCACCTGTGTTTTTCGTTATTGCTTTTCTAGCTATTAGCCGCAGCGCTGTTTCCGTAAAATGCAGCTTTACCTGAAGAAAGAGGAGAGATATAGAGATTTGTCTCAAGAGTCAAGATTTTGAGTAGAGAGAGCAGTAGTTACACTATTCATCTGGTACATCTTTTTGTATTGCTTTCCAAGAGCGTTCTTGGGTTCGGTAAGCACCTGCAAATAAATAATTTTAGTAATGCGAAACTCACATCAAGTGTCAAACCATATTTGATCTGGATCATATTCATATTACCTCCATAAGTTGGTTCTCAGTCAAAGCAGATAAGCTGACGAGAACAGGAAACCTTCCAACAAATTCAGGTATTAAACCATAAGCAATCAGGTCACTGCTTTCCACCTGCCAACACCCACCCCAAACATGAGCCAACGACCAACCTATCATTTGATGGGTGAAGAGATGATAAAAAAAAACCTACAGTTTCCATCAGGTTTGATGCAACAGCGGCATTTGTAACACCACCCACCCTCATGTTAGCACGTACAGGAGCCCCAAACCCTATTGAAGAATCATGGCGCCTGCAAAAAAAAAAAGAAACATTCAGTTGACTTTTAAAAGTAAATTTGATAAAAGAAAGAAGAAGTCATACCTCTCAGAGATCGTCTTTTCGATGTCTACAAAAGCACCACCACATATGAAAAGTATATCTTTTGTGTCTATCTGCAGACAGTCGAAAAAGACGCAAGTAAGAAACATATTTAACAGAGGAGCCACCTTAATCAACTCTAGAAAGAAATAGTAGAAGCAATCTACATTTGAATTTCAGACCGTAATACTCAGAAGTCAAAATCATCATGCAAAGGGACATTAAACTGGAAGGTGAAAGCTATCAGATCACAGTCTCAACCCATAGCTTATTTATTCGTAAGGTGAATCCCAAAAACATAAAGAGTAGAGTAAAGCAGAACAAACCTGGATATTGTCACCTCTAGGGTGCTTCCTAGCGCCCTTCTCAGGTACATTAACGATCTATATCCCAAAAAGAGAGAGAGTGAGTTAGAAACTGGTTATAACCCACAAAAAAATAATTTGAGATTTTAGTTAGCAGAGCTCTCAAAGCATTTTTGAGAACTTACAGTTCCTTCCAGCATTTTTAGCAATGCTTGTTGAACACCCTCTCCTGATACATCTCTGCTGATGTTAAGGCTCTCTGCCTGGCAATCAAAAAATGTCCAAAGAACAAAATTTATCTAAGCAGCACAGAAGATAATATTCAAGCACAAGGACAAATTTTTTTAGCTCTAACCTTTTTTGTTATCTTGTCGACTTCATCAATGTAAACAATCCCCTGCTGTGCCGCTGCAACGTTATAATCTGCAACCTGGAGAGACAGAGAGAGAGAGAGGTCAAAAACCACTCATCACAAATAAATAATATAAGAAATGTTTGGGTTTTAGAAGCGTACTGTGAGAAGTTTGTACAATATAGACTCGACGTCCTCTCCCACATAACCAGCCTGGCAAAATTATTTCATTTCAGAGATTGGTCATCACGGAAAAGACATGAAGGAGTAAAAGAAAGGCGAGAGTTGCCTGAGTCAGTGTGGTTGCATCCGCAATTACAAAAGGAACATTCACAAACCGTGCCAAGGTTTTCGCAAGTAGTGTCTTTCCTGTTATTAAAGAAAAACATCAAAACATATGAGGTGAACATCGCTATATTGACATGATAACTTTAGTATATCAGGCTTGTGTGTGTGTGTTATTATTATTATTTATTTGCAGATTGGGGGTCAGACAATGACCTGACCCAGTAGGTCCCATCAGGAGAATGTTACTCTTCTCCAGTTCTACCATATCATCATCAGCTGGTTTCCCTGCAGTGCTATCAGTTTCTCCCGAGGACCTAGCTTCCACACAAATTTAAACGAATAGGTCGAATCAAATGAAAATTAACGTGCATGCAAAAACTATGATATTCGCAGCTTAAGGAAATACAGATACTGATATGATCTACCAAATCACAAGATAATTTTATTTACTTCCAAATGCTCAGGTAAAACAATAAGCTGTACTATATCTATCAAAGCAACTGGATTTAGGTAAACAAAAGAGAGTGAACAAACCGTTTCTGTAATGATTCAAAATAAATCCTCTTGTAGTGATTGTAAACTGCCACTGAAAGCACCTGCATCAACGAGATAACACAAGAGAATTTTGAAAAATAGAAATCTTTCCCAAACCAAATAGGAACCATACATAATTCAAATATGCAACTTGTGCATACCTTATGGAATGCATAAAAACTGAACAAGGAATTATAAAAAGGAGACACCTAATATACAGTGTTATTTTCTAATAACAATGTAACTTTCTAATTACAATCCAGCTAGAAACTATTCACTGAACATGCAGTTGTGGTGAGGTTTAGCAGACCCATTCAAAGCCTAAAGCAAACCAATATAGAATCATCAAGTCTAATAATTTAACCTTTTTGGCTCTCTCCTGACCAATCACGAACTTGTCCAAACCTTTACAAATCTCCTTTGGTGTCGGGAAACTAGGCCCAAGATTGGATCCACCCCAACAATCTTCCTTAGACTCCGACCCTGTTCCGTTACCAGCACCGGTGGTACTGCTCCCACCGCCGCCCCCGCCACCGACACGACCGAGATTAACGCCGCTGAACCCATCAGCCCTAACGGAAACCCCATCCCTGGGAGGCTGCCAAAGATCCGGTGGGTCTCCTTGCGAGCTTAAAGTAGCAGACTTTACACCGTTCACCTTCTCCCCACCACAATTCGTAGCATATCCTCGATTATCCAAGAATCTGGCTCCCATAGGCTTGGCAGAAGTGATCTTGTTGCGGTGATTGCAGTGAGGAGGAGTCGCGGTGTGGAGACGGTTGAAGAAGAAGTATCGAAAGTGAGAGAGAGTGAGAGAAGCGGTTTCTCTAGAGGCGTTTGACCTCAAAGCGGCGGCCATGGCTCGGTGGGTGGGGATGATCAGAAGATGGTATCAGCAATTGATTAACTATAGTCCGATCGAAGATCAAATGAATAATAATATGGGCTTTTGGGATGGGTATGTGAGAAATGAAGGAAAGAGAAGAAGAGAGATGATGATGAGGGTGAGAGTTGTGAAGCACACGGAAAGGATGAAGAAACCCAATTTCGAAAGGGGGAGAAAACGTATTGGAGAGAATTATCTTAATTTCATCTTCTTCTGGTAAGAGTTTGATTTGATATGAACATTGATTGGCCCATGGTCCTTAAAACGTCGTCGTCTCTTGTTCGTTAGCAGTTTTGTTCAACCCCCAGATAAGTAAATATTTACACATGGTCTTCAGTCTTCCGCGATGACTAGCATGGAGTAAATGCATAATGCTGAGTGTTTTTTTTTTTTTTGGCTCAACTTTAAACTTTCATTAACCAACATTGTTCAGACTTACAACAGAGTTCAGTCCTACATAAGGCATATCTGCCTCTAATACTGGTTTCATCCAACTTGGCACAAGAGAATACAACTTAGGAACATGATTCATAAAAGAAAAAGCTTCCTTAGCTATCCTATCTGCCGTTTTGTTACCTTCTCTAGAGAAAAACTCTACCTTAAAGCTCCGGTTCATCTTAAGGGAGTGAGTGATATCCTGGATGATCGGTGTCAGTTTTGGCCATGTTTTCTCCACCCCTTTGATCATCTTCACTAACACCTGCGCATCTGTTTCGAAAATCACCTGTGAATAACCAAAACGAGACATAGATTTTATAGCCCAATTCAGTGCAGTTGCCTCGGTCTCCATCGGTGAGTCTAGCCCTTCGAACCTTTGAGCTCCAGCCCACAGCATCTGGCCCGTGTGGTCTCTACTGATCCATCCAATACCTTGTCCTTGCTGGTCTTTGTGCCAGGCTCCGTCTGTGTTGCATTTGATCCAGTTCTGTATTGGCGGTTTCCACCTAGCGGGTTGTTTGCTGCTTGTGGGTTTTTTAACCTCTATATTCTTCTCCTCCAGTCTGTTCATCCACTCAGATGTATCTTCAATGGCTTTATTGACAGTGTCTTGCGCTGAGTAGTCTTTGCCTTGGAATAGGAATTCATTCCTGTTTTTCCAAAGCCTCCAGAGTATCCAAGGGACCAAATCCGTGTAAGCCTCTTCACGAGGATAGCGTTCTTGTAAGCTCAAAACACGGTGGAGGTTGGAGTAGAGGGAGTCAGACATTAAACCTTGTGGTGGAGCATGGACTGGTGAAGTCGCCCATATTAGTCTAGCGTATGGACACTGGAATAAAATGTGGTTGACTGTTTCACTCTCCGCATCACAACGAGGGCAGCTGCCATCTTTGGCGATATGTCTACTCTTCATGTTTGCTGCTGCAGGGAGGGAGTTACTGATGCAACGCCAGAGGAAGTGACACACTTTTGGACTGGTGTTGTGCTTCCAAGCTCGTTGGTATAAGCCATCAAGGCTCGGTTGATCTACCAGTCCTTGTCGTTGATCATCCACGATGATGTTTGTTTGGACCCAATACCCTGATTTGACACTGTAGTGTCCCGACTTTGAGTAAGCCCAACTATAAGTATCATCTCCCAGTGGACCTTGCGGATGAACCGATAGTATCTTGCGACAGGTTCCTTCTGTGAAGATACTGTTAAGTAAGGTGTGGTTCCATTCTCTTTTACAAGGCAGCAGCAAATCCGCGACCTTCATCTCTGGCGTAAGGCATCGTCTATAAGCATCCGGTACTAAAGCTGTTTCAGTGATGGGTTCTGCCGGTGTACTTCCGAGCCATCTATCTCTCCAGATGTTTGTGCTTTCTCCGTTTCCGATTATCACCTTTGCACCTTGTTTGATCAGTGGTTGGGCAGAGTGGATACTTCTCCAGGCATATGAGGGCCGTGATCCAAGAGGTGCATTAAGGGGATCAGAAGATCTGTAGTATCGGCTTTTGAATATTCTGGCTAGTAGTGACTCCGGTTGTGTAACCAAACGCCAGAGTTGCTTCCCTAGCAGTGCCCTGTTAAAAGCTTCGAGATCTTTGAAACCAAGTCCTCCTCTTTCTTTTGGGATACATAAGCTCTCCCAACTTCTCCAGTGCATACCTTTGGATACCGAGCTGTTCTTCCACCAGTAATCAGACATTAGTGCCATAATTTTCTTGCAAATCGTTTTGGGCACTAAGAAGCATGACATGGTATAAGTGGGAAGAGCTAGAGCAATTGCTTTGAGTAGCACTTCTTTGCCTGCCGGGGAGAGGAACTTGTTCTGCCAACCTCCAATTCGTTGCTCTAGTCTCTCTTTGAGGAAGCTCAGAATGGATACTTTAGACCCTCCAAATGATTCAGGGAGGCCTAAATAGGCTCCATCTCCTCCTTCTTGATCCATCCCCAGTTTCTGCTTTATTTCTGCCCTTCTCTCTGTCGGTATGTTTTTACCGAAGTAAATGCTTGACTTCTCGTAGTTTATACGCTGGCCAGAGGCAAGACTGTACTCTTGTAGAATTCCTGTTAGTCTGCTAAGCTCCTCATCTGAGTGTTTACAGTAAAACATACTGTCGTCAGCGTATAGTAGGTGTGATACTGCGGGAGCTCCGCGTGCTACTTGGAGGCCGGTGATCTCCCCCGAGTGTTCGGCTTGAAGTAACTTTTGGACTAACATTTCAGTGCAGATGACGAAGAGGTATGGTGAAAGCGGGTCTCCCTGCCGGATACCTCTAGTAGGCCTGATGTCTCCGTGTGGTGTTCCATTGATGAGTACCTGGTAGCTCACTGATGAGACACATTCCATTATTAACTTGCACCAAGTTTCCGAGAAGCCTAAGACCCTCATTGACTTCTCTAGAAACGACCATTCTACCCGATCGAACGCCTTGGAGAGATCTGTTTTGATTGCTATGTACTCCCTTGAGCAGCTGTTGTTTGAGTTCAGAGCATGTAGGAGTTCATGAGCGATCAAAATGTTATCAGAGATGAGCCGATCTTCCACAAAAGCTGCCTGAGTTTCTGTTATTATCCAGGGAAGTACAGATTGCAAACGCTTACTCAAAAGTTTTGAAACAATCTTATAAGCAACGTTACACAGACTTATGGGACGAAACTCAGCTAATTTCTTTGCTTCCAGCTTTTTGGGGATCAGGCAGATGTTGGTTTTGTTAATTCCTTCTTCCAATTTCCCTGTTCTGAGAAATTCTTGCACCATCGTGGTGAGATCATCTCCCATTGTCTCCCAAAATTGCTGAAAGAAGAAACCATTCATACCGTCGGGGCCTGGGCACTTGTGAGGATTGATATCGAACACTGCTTCTCTTACTTCATCTTTGGTTATCGGCGCCAGGAGCTGATCGTTTTGCTCTGTTGTCACTACTGCTGGGATGTTGTTCCAGGAATCTAAGGTGATCCCAATATCCTCTGAAGAATATAGCAGCTTGAAATGAGAGTCTGCTAATCTGGCAAGGTCATCTTCCGCAAACCATTCTTTATCCTCCTCGTCGAAGAGACTGAGGATTCTGTTTTGTGCTCTCCGGTTTTTGGTGACTGCGTGGAAGAATTTGGTATTTTTGTCTCCCGATCTGAGCCAGTTGAGCCGGCTTTTCTGCAACCAGAAAATTTCTTCGTTGTGGTACTCGTCATTTAACTCAGCTCGTAGGAGACTCAGCTCCGCTCCATTGTTTATAGTGCTTCTTGTTGCTTCGTCAATCTTGGAGTGGATTGCATGGATTCTGAGAGCGGAGTTTGGCTTAGCTGTTCTCTTCCAGACTGAGATGTCTTTTCTGCATTGGGTGATTTTGTTCAGGAGTCCAGCTTGGCCTGCTCCATGTTGCTTCCATGATTGATTTACTGCTGAGGTGAACCCTTCTCTTCTTATCCACCTTTGATCATATTTAAAGCCCGCTTGTTTCCTCCACAAACGCTCCGCTAGACAGGTTATAATTGGGCTATGATCTGAGCAGACTTTCTGTAAGTATGTTGCTGAAGCCTGAGGGAACATATCGAGCCATGCCTGATTTGCAATTGTCCTGTCGAGGCGACATTGGACTGTCTCATTGTTCCTTGTTCCTGCCCAGGAGAATTGGTAACCGACATGTCTTATATTCCAAAGGCCACAAGCATGTAACATTTGTCGGAAGTCCTTTCCCTCTTCTGTGCTTCTCACCGCTCCGCCAAGCTTTTCTGAAGGATCTATAAGCTCGTTGAAATCTCCCGTTAAAACCCAGGCTTCACTTCTGGTTGTACCGATTCTTGTGATCCTTTCCCAAACGTCTTCTCTTTTGCTCTTGATCGGCTCCCCATAAACACAAGTTAGAAAGAACTCATATTCTTGCCATCGAATCTTCATGTCGATTAATCTGCGGTTGGCCTGCAGTATCTCTACGTTGCAGCTTGCTTTCCACATTACTGCTAAGCCTCCACCTATACCTATCGGTTCCACTGTCTTTAGATTGTTGAAACCGAACCTTGCTACTAAACTTTCTATGTATCTCCTTCTGTTTTTGGTCTCGCTGAGGAATAAGATTTCAGGATGATGCTGACCAAGCAACTCCTGTAAATGTCGAACTGTAGGGGTATTCCCCAACCCCTGACAGTTCCAACTGAGTATTCTCATACTGACTTTGAAGGGTTGGAATTATCCATCAACCCTTCTTCCAAGATTTTGCCACTCTCCAATACTATCCTAAGGACAGAAAGGCGAGGGCGTGAAGCTGCTACATGAGCAGAATGAACTGGAACTTCTGTAGATTTTTCACCAGAGCCACTTCCTTTGGACCCCAAACGCTGAAAGACTGAGGCCTCAAGTGGTTCCATCCGAGGTTTCTTAGCTTCTCTTTCTCCACTGTTACTGAGTCTTCTTCTCTTCGAGGACTGGCCTTCTCTGAAGTTCGGTTTTCCTTCCTCTGAGTTTCTTGAGTGGGAGCCTGGTCGCTCAAAAACGGAAGGAGGGCTTCTGCTTCCTTTGCTTGAGCGTCCTTCTTGGGATCCTTTGCGTTGAGAGGAGTCTTTAGAGAAACTGGAGCGTGCTTCGCCAGACTTGGGTCTATCTTCAGAGCGGGGGGATGTGGGCTCTACGTTGCCAAGTCTCTCGAAAACAGAGGTCAACTCTCTGTTTGGATTCAGAGAGGACCTGTCTCCACTTTGTGGCGCTGATCTTTTGCCAGAGGAGTTGGAGTTCCTGCCTATGGGGATTGAAGATTCACCAGTGCTCTTTGAGTTTGCGCCTTCGGTTCTGGGAGTATTTGTAATTTCCTTTTGCTTCCAGATGCGGCTTGTGCCTCCAGCGATAGCTTTCCCCTTTGGATCTTTTTTCCTGATTTGAGCTAAGGAAGTAGAGGTCTCTCTGCCTCCTATGACCCGAGGTTGGGCTTTCCTGGAGTTGGTTACTCGGTGAGCTAAGGCTGGAGCTTTGGAGTTTTGGCCGTCCTGTTGAACTCTCCTCGAAGGTTTGACTGATTCTTGGGTGTTCCTCCGGATTGGAGCAGTATACAGCGGCTGCTCCTGTGGGAGGACTTGATAAGGACATTTAGTCTGGTCATGCGTTAGGCGCTTGCAGAGGAAGCAGACCTTGAGTAGCCTTTCATATTCCAACTCGGTGGGGACTACTTCTCCTGACTTGAACCGAGCTGTGCGTCTGAACTGGAGCGGCTCATCCGTGTTTATCCAGACTTGAGCACGAATATATTCCACTGAGGTAGAGTTCTTGGCGTGGAGCTCTATCTTTTCTATCTCTCCCAAGGGACCGATGAGAGTTTCCACTGCTTTCTTCTTGAGGAGGTGGACTGGGATTCCACGGATTCTAATCCAGAACAGGATTTTGTGGAGGAAGTTTGGGGGAGGGGAGGGGGACCATTGGTCAAGCGAGACGATCCAACCGTTCACAAACCAAGGTCCTCTAGTAAGAACATGATGTAGGTCTCTGCTTGATTGGAAGATGAACTGGACCCTGTCTGCTCCCACTCCTCTTCCATGAGCGTTGTCTTCGAGACCCCATATCGGCGGGAGGGCTTTGACGAGACCGCCGACTTTATGAACGGTAGGGTTGAGACATCTGACAACCACACTCAGTGAGTTTTCCTCAATGAGGTCGTCGTTCTCGAGGTCCGGGATGTCAACCATTTCTCCTTCCTCCAACAACTCGAGCTCTTTAAGTTCTTCCGTCAAGGAGAGCTCTTTCTTCTTCTTTGGACGAAACATCTTAAGTCAGGAAACAGAAGCCACTAAGGCCTAACGAGAAGCCACAAAGGCCTAATGAGTAGCCACGAAGGCCTAGTGAACGATTCCTGAGGTCTCCAGCAGTATTGAAGGAGACTGTAGGAATATCGATTTGGGATCTGGAAAAAGAGGGGCGATTTTTCCTGGATTTAGAAGCTATTAGAGCTTAATGGATACAGCGAGACTCTTGCTATATCTTGCTGAGTGATTTCTAGGGTTATCAGATCAGGATTTGGGGGTTTGGTGAAAATTTGGGGATCTTGGTGAAAACCCTAGCCGCATCGCTCTTTTTTAATTGTTCGGTGATAGTTAGATGCTGTTTAGGAGTTATACAAACAGTTAAATCCCTGAGTGTTTAATTTTAGGACCTTCATTTATATATGATATTTTAAGTTAAATCTTTTCTTAAAAAATCATGATATATTTATTCTCAATTATTATTATAACTTACTATAATACCTCGTATATTCATAACTTTAATAATACCGAAGCCTACAAAATCGGTTGAAAAATCTAACAAGATTTTAACAAAAAGTTTAAATATTTTCTTTTTAAATAATACATTAACCAATTTAGTGATTAGCATTATAATATTATTATAAATTAATATTAATTAAAATAAAATAATATGCTATATTTTTTTTTTTGTCATCATGCTATATTTTATAAACTTTATTATAGTCTATATTGTATTAATTATATATATATATATATATATGTATATATGCTAATTTCTTTTTAAAAATTGCTGTCATTTAAATAAATAAATAAATAAATAAATATCATCCACTTTTAAAATGAGTTAAAATTTTATAAATCATGTAATATTGTTTTACAAGAAAAAAATTCTTAACATATATTTTTTGTAACTCTCATAAATATAGTGTCTAACAATTATATATCATTATTTTATTTATTTTGAATCTCCCAGCAATATATTATAAAAAAGAATTTATTTAGATAATATCAATTTAATAACTAACCTTTAATTTATGTGTTATTTAAAATATGCTATTAGAAAATTTTGAAATTTTAATATTCATTACACATATTAATAACAAATAATTTAACAACTTTATTGTTTATTTACAGTTATAATAATATTTTTTTGAAGATACAAAAAAATAACAAAATTTCAAATAGTGTTGTTATAAATTAATGCATCAATTTAGTAACAAAAATATTTAAAATTCATATAATCTTCAAACTTAAATAGTTATGTAATTTTCCAAATTTGTTGACTAAATATACAATTTTAAAAATAAATATACCAATCACATAATTATATATTCAAAATTTTACAAAATATGAAATGATAGGTCCTAAAGTATATATTATATTAAAAGAGAAGTTATGACTTATTTCATGTGTGATATTTAAAATATGTCATCTCCTAGAAAGTCATTAGTTAAAATATATCTATCATTTAATTTTACATTATGTCTATATAACTACTTCAATCATAATATCTTTTGATATCTTTTCATTCTATATATATATATATATATTTTTTAAAGTAAAATCTAACAAATTTGTTGAAAAAGATTTTAATAAGATCTCAATGCTTCAAATTTGATAAATTTCTTTCACTAATTTCGTAATTAATATTAAAATATTGTTATACATTAATATTTAATAATTTATCATTTATAAAACAAAAATAATAATTCTATCCCATTTTATTTATTTTATAATGATATTCTTTCAAATTAAAATAATTATTATACTGAACTAATTAATATGATAAAATTAAATTAAATTGATATATTAATATATTTTATTTTCATAAATATAAATATTTATGTTAAAATAATATAGTATGTTAGTAAAACGGGTTTCACATAATAAATTATATAATACATGTCGACAAATTAACATATCTTAAACTTACATATAAGCAATCTTCTCTATTAAAAGAGAAGTACATATTTTATCTACCATTTAAAAGTCACATTGGACCATTTCCTAGAAATCACAACTGATATTTATCTATTTACATAATAATATCATAACAATAATTGTTATTGTAATTTATTTTTTCTTTCCCTAACAACTAATTAAAAGTATTGTTAATGAAATCTTTTCCTCCTGATTTCTTTCCTAAGCATATGCTTCTTTTTTGTTCTAACTTGTGATATTTAAATTTGTTGGTTTAATTGTAACTATGATATAACCATGATCTTAATTAAAAAGGACTATTATAAAACATATCTTTTCTAAGCTCAAGAACATTATATTAATACATGTTATTCATTTAGCTTTTTAGATCATATGATACAACAAATTATAAGACAATAAATATAGATTAAATAAGGGGTAAAGATGCAGTAACATAAACATGTAAATAATCTATGTTACTTTTATACTTTGTTGTATAGTTTATAATGCTCTAAATATTTTAATACGGATTGATATATTTGCACCACTATTATATGTTTTTCTTGGTGATTACAAAGATAATAAAGTAATAAAGTATTTGAGAGATTGTGTGAATGATGGTAGGAATGAACGTGTTCCTCTTCTTTGGTCTTCTTTCTCTTTAAATAGCCTCAGGTTCCGATGGATCGTCACCAACTAGTTCCCGAGATTTCTTCCGTGATTTGAGGGATTTGTAACAGCTTCCCTTTGACCGGGTCCTGCGCCTACTTATACGTCCACGAGCTGCCTCCTTTCCGTGACCTCTCTAGTGAACATCTTTATCTCACAGCCTCCGGCTATAGCTTAGCTGCTTTTGAGGATTGAATTCGTGATGGGCCTTTCGCGACCCGTTTCTATTTTTTATTATTTATTACTAGCTATCGGGCCATATTCGGGCTCAACACACGGGTCAAACTATAGAAATAAACAACAATAGCGTAGATTTTTTTTAACAAATTTATTTTAATTTCAAATATGTTTATATATGTTATGTATTTAAAATTATTTTATTTGTTTTTAAGAATGCTAAGATTTTGGAATTGGAAAAAATTATGACCCATCTCTATATTATTTTAATTAGGAATTTAAAATTTATATCAAAATATTTTTTTTAACTTTTAATTTTTATTATAACTACAAATGTTAATTTTCAATCTAAATTTATGTTTAAATATTACAAATATATCATTTATAAATAAAAAACTAAAAACATAAAATAAATACCCGCCCGGTTGGGCGGGTTCAAGATCTAGTATATTATTTAAAATGAATAAACATAAAAACTGCTAAAAGGCAATCCAGACTTTGAAGTGGAGGTAAGAATTTAACATAAATTAAATACAAATTTTTTTTTTTTAATATTTTCCATGTATATTATGATTCCTTTAACAATAAAATAAAAATTTAATACGATAAAAATATAGTAAAATAATATTTAATATCATGAAATAAAATATTTTGTTTCTCTATTTAAATAAAAACATGTTAAAAATATTAAATATAAAAATATTTAAACTAATAACTCTATAAATTAGTAAATATCATAGTCTAGGCATTATTAATTTATAGAGTTTTTATTGGATTTGCAACTTACTTCATTAAAATATCTTGAAATTTATTGTTATTCAACTAAAATCTTGAATACAATTTTAACAATCTAGTATTATTCATATTTGATAGATTCTTTAAAATTTATTTGACTTGAGAGAGTTTGAATGGATTTGAACACAATTTCAAGTATAGTTTATATGTCTCAAAATCCGACATTTTACCTTCATAATATTTAATTATTTATCTATTAAAAGATAAATATATTATTAAATTAACTTTGATTTTATGTAGAATATTACACATTTTCACTGCATTTAAAACTGAATATAAGATTCTCATTAATGGTAATATTGTCTTTTAACCACAGTTACAAACCTACAATACAAATTGTATCTCCAGTAATTCGATCATTATCTATTTAATGCTATTGTATTGTATAATAAAGTATACTTATGCATTTTATAATTACAAAACATATATGCTCGACTCTAAATGTAAACAAAATTAGATTTTGACCCGCACGCCCGTGCAGATATATATATTTTATAAAATGTGTTGTTATTTATTTTTCATGTCAACAATAGAATTGGGCAAAAACCTGAATCAAAAAAATTGAACCGATCCAAATCCAAAATGAAGTACCAACCCGAAAACATCTATAATAATTTTTTTCCCCATTTAAAACATCTATATCAAATGGAATATTCGATTTGAAGAAAATCAGGATATATTAGTTTTTTCATATAATAATATACGGGTAGTTGTGATTGTAAATTAATTAAGCTTGATTGTATGAAATATATATATTGGTGAAGTATGTTATATATGTTGGTAAATATTAGTACATAAGATCATAATATTTGTGGAGTGGGTAACACTGCAATCTAGAAAATTAATAAAGACCATTGTATATGTGTGTACAAATTAAAAACCAGCACCGGTTTAGAAGCAATTTTTTCTTGCTAAATTATCAAATTCCTTAAATTACTTATATCTTATATGCTAATTATAAATTATGTGCTTGTAAAAAAACTCTTTACAAATAGTTTTAACAATTGTTTTATCAAACTATATTTATAAATAATTATGCAATACTATATCTCGAGATTTTATTTTTATTTTCAGCACAAAGAAATAACAATTTATTGTAATTAATAAATCTAAATATTTGATTTTAAATGAAGTGGTAGAATCTGTAAATAATAAAGAAAAGTAATGGCTAGATATGTAAATAAAAAAGAAATATTTGATCTGTTATTTGTGTTTCCAAACAAATCTCATTTAGTCTGTTATTCAAGTTTCCAAACGGCATAATATATAAATAAGAAGGAATTCAATATCTAAATGTGTAAAAAAAATATTTAATCTCTGCTGTCCATGTTTCCAAACATATTTCATTTAATCTGTTATCCAAGTTTCCAAACAGTACCAAATGTAATAGAAACTGTACTAAGAAAATTTGTAGATGCTAAAAAAATAAATAATAAGTAAAACTTTCTAATTCATTCATAAAAGATATCCAAAATAAATACTTAACTATATAATTTTAAAGATTTAACCATTGTATAAATTAAAGTTTTTTAAACTAATTTTTTAGATCATTAAAAATGAAAATATGTAAATGAACAGTAATAAAAATTAATAACTCAAATATATATATATATATAGGTTTATAAAAATTCAATAGTGTAGAAAATGTAAAATAACTGAAAATTTAATAAATCAATTATATATTTATTCAACTAAAATTGTATCATGACCAGTTGATAAATATTTGGTCTAATATTTAAAACCTACATTTTCAATAATTAACTAACGGTATTAACATATTATATTTAAATACAAAAAAAAGAAAATTTCAAAAAAATTAAGACAAATATATACCCACCTTTTAAGGACGGGGAAGAATCTAATCTCCTAGACATTATTTGCAAAGTGATTTGCCACATGTCTTCTCTACAATCGTTTTCACAAAAAAAATTGTGACGTGGCTATTAAGATTGATGACATGTCATATGGTTAAATATGACATGGACAATTACATTTAATGATGATATATATTTTTGGAAATCTTTGTAGAATATAGCAATAACTCATATATTACATTTAATATTGATTTATATTTTGGTAAACTTTGTAGAATATGGTAATAACTCATAAATTATCACTAAAATAAATATATTCAAATATGACATTTTGAATTTCGAAATATTATATAATTTTACTTTTATAATTATAAAATTTTATTATCTAAAAGTTTTTGAATTTTCTGATTTTTTTTTTAAAAATCGTAATATCATTAGTTTCTTTTAGATATCTACAAATTATGTAATATTATTTAGTTTTAATTTTTGATAACTATACATTTTATATGATTTTTAGTAATTTTGTACAAATTGATTTAATACATTTAACCAAATGAAATAAATATTTTTATCTAAGATTTTAACCTTATATATATATATATATATTCTTAAATATAATTAAAAATAAAAAAAATATTTTCTCTTAATTTTATGCTTAATTAATGATATTTATATTAATTATGGTAAAAATAAATAATATATAATATTAATAATTACATTTTAAAATATAAAATTTAACTTTAAAAAAATTCATCACTACACATGGTGCAGGAAAACACCTAGATTAATAATTGTGACATGGCTACTAAATTGATGACATGTTTTAAAGATTAATATGACATGGAAATTATATTTAAGATTAGTATGACATGGAAAATCATATATTATATTTATTGTCGATTTATATTTTTGGACTTTTTAAAATATGGTAAAAACTCATAAATCATCATTAAAATAAATATATTCAATATGGCATTTCAAATTTCGAAATATCATTTAAATTAAAAAAAATTTCAAATATATACTTAATTTTACAAATTATAAAAAGAAATAAATCATAAAATCAAATTAAATCGTAAAAAATCATTAGTTTCTTATATATATATCTACAGATTTTATAAATATTTTTTAATTTTAATTTTTGACAATTATGCAATTTTCCATATTTATTTAATATATTTAATTAAAATAAATAGATAGAAAATCTACCTAAGATTATAATTTTAAATATATACATGCACATTCTTAAATACAATTCAAAATAAACTAAATTGTTTTTTATCTTAATTTTAATTTTCAGCTAAATCAATTTGTATTAATTTTTTTGATAAGAAATAAAAATTTATATTAATAAAATATTTAGACATTTTTCTATAAGATAATAATATTTCTAGAATATAAAAGATTGATTATACATAAACGAAATTTATTTGTATTTTTCTTCATATTTTTCCAAAAACATAAAAAACAGAAAATATCTATCAAATTTCAAAATATAGACTTATATCAAAAACATATATAAATTATACATAAATATATTTATGAACCTAAGGTAAGCTAAAAACGTAATTAGCAAAATATTTTATTTTTAGTCTAATTATAACCAAAACATTATGATTAAAAAATTATATAGCCCAATATACCCAATCCAAGTAATGAAATCAATCAAAATATGAACAATCAACCAATTATTATGACGTATCTATTTTGCATATATTCATTTACATGAATAAATTTTTAATATTTTACAAGTTATGTTTATCAATGAATATCTGATTTACTTTTTTCTATTTTTATAAAATAAAATATATCAAATTATACAAATTTTATGAAATATATTTACAAATATAAGAAGATAAACTGAATTACCTACTAATACGATAATTTAACCTATGAGAATCATCATTAATTTGAGTCTATATACAACTCAAAGAAAAAGGTTGAAATAATACAAAATATCATACTTAACATAAAGATATTTAATAATTTTCATACATACAAATAAAAGATTACTTAAAACTATAAACAAACAAAATTAAAGTATTTATTTGTAATATTTATTTCCGTACATGAGCACGGGAGATCACCTAGTTACCAAATAAAGGGGTACCTGGCCGATTTAGATGCATAGTATAAATACATTTAATGACCCTTAAATCTTTCCCTATTTAAACAACTAAACATCATAACAACTGCATCATCTCTTCCACCATACAAGTTTCTCAAGTTCTTTAAAGAGAAAAAAAAACTGGGTGTATGTATATATATATATTTTTTTTTCTTTTCTGGTTTATCAAACAATCTTGATTTCATTCAGTTTGCATTTTTGTTTTTCTGTTTCTTTTAATTATTGGAATAGGTATTAGCGCGAGCCGAAGAAAAGGAGAAAAGATGATATACAGCGCGGATTCCTGTTATTTCTCGCCACGCCACTCACAGCTCAGTCCACAGGGAAAGCTGCAAATCGCCAAATCGTTCGTTCTCAGCTTCTTCACGGCGGTTCCCGGTTGCGGTGCGGGTTTTCTCTTAGTTCGTAGATTAGACAGTTTTGCGGTAGCGATTTTCTAGGTCAAATCTGATTGTGATTTCGGTGCTTCTTAATGTAGAAAAAATGGCGGAGAATGAAATCGTTCAGCCACCTGAGGATATTGCTACTAAGACTATTGTCGGAAAACGGCAAGTTTCGTTTCCAAATATGAGTGAGATTAATGCTGAATGATGTTGAGTTCAATTTCCTGAGGAGCGAAGCTAATCTTGTTTCCATAGATGGGGCCGGTCTTTGAGAAGGACCTCAGGGATTTCTCAAGCTAATGATCCAAGGTTTCAACTTTTGAGGGACTCTTCCGATGAATATCACGAATATTACCAGCGCAGGCAGCTTACTACACCGTTGAGAATAGAAGTCAAGCCAAGATCAATGGATGACACTAATCCTTCTGTAAGCATCATATCCTGTCTCTGCCAACCTTCTGCAGTTTAGACTTCCTTAA